>NC_088781.1:24882570-25186141 GCF_958450345.1 Calliphora vicina
CAGTTCTAGTTCAGTTCTAGTTCAGTTCTAGTTCAGTTCTAGTTCAGTTCTAGTTCAGTTCTAGTTCAGTTCTAGTTCAGTTCTAGTTCAGTTCTAGTTCAGTTCTAGTTCAGTTCTAGTTCAGTTCTAGTTCAGTTCTAGTTCAGTTCTAGTTCAGTTCTAGTTCAGTTCTAGTTCAGTTCTAGTTCAGTTCTAGTTCAGTTCTAGTTCAGTTCTAGTTCAGTTCTAGTTCAGTTCTAGTTCAGTTCTAGTTCAGTTCTAGTTCAGTTCTAGTTCTAGTTCAGTTCTAGTTCAGTTCTAGTTCAGTTCTAGTTCAGTTCTAGTTCAGTTCTAGTTCAGTTCTAGTTCAGTTCTAGTTCAGTTCTAGTTCAGTTCTAGTTCAGTTCTAGTTCAGTTCTAGTTCAGTTCTAGTTCAGTTCTAGTTCAGTTCTAGTTCAGTTCTAGTTCAGTTCTAGTTCAGTTCTAGTTCAGTTCTAGTTCAGTTCTAGTTCAGTTCTAGTTCAGTTCTAGTTCAGTTCTAGTTCAGTTCTAGTTCAGTTCTAGTTCAGTTCTAGTTCAGTTCTAGTTCAGTTCTAGTTCAGTTCTAGTTCAGTTCTAGTTCAGTTCTAGTTCAGTTCTAGTTCAGTTCTAGTTCAGTTCTAGTTCAGTTCTAGTTCAGTTCTAGTTCAGTTCTAGTTCAGTTCTAGTTCAGTTCTAGTTCAGTTCTAGTTCAGTTCTAGTTCAGTTCTAGTTCAGTTCTAGTTCAGTTCTAGTTCAGTTCTAGTTCAGTTCTAGTTCAGTTCTAGTTCAGTTCTAGTTCAGTTCTAGTTCAGTTCTAGTTCAGTTCTAGTTCAGTTCTAGTTCAGTTCTAGTTCAGTTCTAGTTCAGTTCTAGTTCAGTTCTAGTTCAGTTCTAGTTCAGTTCTAGTTCAGTTCTAGTTCAGTTCTAGTTCAGTTCTAGTTCAGTTCTAGTTCAGTTCTAGTTCAGTTCTAGTTCAGTTCTAGTTCAGTTCTAGTTCAGTTCTAGTTCAGTTCTAGTTCAGTTCTAGTTCAGTTCTAGTTCAGTTCTAGTTCAGTTCTAGTTCAGTTCTAGTTCAGTTCTAGTTCAGTTCTAGTTCAGTTCTAGTTCAGTTCTAGTTCAGTTCTAGTTCAGTTCTAGTTCAGTTCTAGTTCAGTTCTAGTTCAGTTCTAGTTCAGTTCTAGTTCAGTTCTAGTTCAGTTCTAGTTCAGTTCTAGTTCAGTTCTAGTTCAGTTCTAGTTCAGTTCTAGTTCAGTTCTAGTTCAGTTCTAGTTCAGTTCTAGTTCAGTTCTAGTTCAGTTCTAGTTCAGTTCTAGTTCAGTTCTAGTTCAGTTCTAGTTCAGTTCTAGTTCAGTTCTAGTTCAGTTCTAGTTCAGTTCTAGTTCAGTTCTAGTTCAGTTCTAGTTCAGTTCTAGTTCAGTTCTAGTTCAGTTCTAGTTCAGTTCTAGTTCAGTTCTAGTTCAGTTCTAGTTCAGTTCTAGTTCAGTTCTAGTTCAGTTCTAGTTCAGTTCTAGTTCAGTTCTAGTTCAGTTCTAGTTCAGTTCTAGTTCAGTTCTAGTTCAGTTCTAGTTCAGTTCTAGTTCAGTTCTAGTTCAGTTCTAGTTCAGTTCTAGTTCAGTTCTAGTTCAGTTCTAGTTCAGTTCTAGTTCAGTTCTAGTTCAGTTCTAGTTCAGTTCTAGTTCAGTTCTAGTTCAGTTCTAGTTCAGTTCTAGTTCAGTTCTAGTTCAGTTCTAGTTCAGTTCTAGTTCAGTTCTAGTTCAGTTCTAGTTCAGTTCTAGTTCAGTTCTAGTTCAGTTCTAGTTCAGTTCTAGTTCAGTTCTAGTTCAGTTCTAGTTCAGTTCTAGTTCAGTTCTAGTTCAGTTCTAGTTCAGTTCTAGTTCAGTTCTAGTTCAGTTCTAGTTCAGTTCTAGTTCAGTTCTAGTTCAGTTCTAGTTCAGTTCTAGTTCAGTTCTAGTTCAGTTCTAGTTCAGTTCTAGTTCAGTTCTAGTTCAGTTCTAGTTCAGTTCTAGTTCAGTTCTAGTTCAGTTCTAGTTCAGTTCTAGTTCAGTTCTAGTTCAGTTCTAGTTCAGTTCTAGTTCAGTTCTAGTTCAGTTCTAGTTCAGTTCTAGTTCAGTTCTAGTTCAGTTCTAGTTCAGTTCTAGTTCAGTTCTAGTTCAGTTCTAGTTCAGTTCTAGTTCAGTTCTAGTTCAGTTCTATAAAAATATGTACTAAGTATATAAAAATAAAGACTTACATGCTGCACAGCCAATAATTGTATTCGATATCCATAATCCCAATAACAATAAGATGTGAAAATGCATTTTTCTTAAATAACAGCCACGCCTACTGCTGGGATGTTGTATTTTGTATATGTGAGGTAAATCCATCATTGATTATTTAAATAAATACTAAATTATATAAAAACAAAGTATTCTGGTGTTACGTTTCCATACACTTTTCTTTAGCACTTTTTAACAATTATAATTAAAATATGTTTCCTAATAAATATTAGAAATTTGCACTGCAAATAAAATTATAAAACTTTGAATTCTTAGAGAAATTTTAAATATTTAAAATTTTTTTTCTTTAAATCAATCCGAAATTTATTTAAATCAGTCTTATCCGTACGAGTTCCTTTTCAAAAATACTTTCACTCGCTTAAAGCTTATAAGCATAAAGTTTATTTAATGAAAACCATGAATGTGTGTTTTTCCATGCTTATGGCTTGAGCTTTTTTTGTTCAGTTTTAAAGATAAATAATTAAATTAATAATAAATAATTTGTGATTCTTGTGTTGTGTTGCTGAAGTTGTTGTCGATTTAAAATATAATTCTTTGAAATCAGTTTTGGTTTTGTAAACAATTTTAAATTTAAACTCTTTCTCTGTGTTTTCTCGCCTGTGTTTTATTCATTTACTTGGCATACAATTTTATATATTTATCTGTAACGAAAATTAATAATTTTTGTTGTTTTTTAATAAAATTTATTATGTTTTTTTTCAAAGATAAACTCTTTAAGAGTTTAATTACTTTAGGTTTGTTTATTAAGGCTAGATTAACCTCAGTTTAAACTAGACTAGACTTAATGGCGCTTTCTGTTAAGTAGTTTATGTGATAAAATGCAATGAAAAGTTCATAGAAAATTAACTGGATTTTATTGCAGTAAAGGCAAATTATGCAAACTTTTGTTAATAGTTTATAAAAGTATATGAAGCATAATTTTTAATGCCTCAAACAAATTTTGCAAAAATGATAAATATTCAAAAAATGCTATCCTTAAAACTCTTAAAATTTTAAAGGAATCATTATCTATACATTTTATGTGGAATGTTCCAGTTCTGTTCTAGTTCTGTTCTAGTTCTGTTCTAGTTCTGTTCTAGTTCTGTTCTAGTTCTGTTCTAGTTCTGTTCTAGTTCTGTTCTAGTTCTGTTCTAGTTCTGTTCTAGTTCTGTTCTAGTTCTGTTCTAGTTCTGTTCTAGTTCTGTTCTAGTTCTGTTCTAGTTCTGTTCTAGTTCTGTTCTAGTTCTGTTCTAGTTCTGTTCTAGTTCTGTTCTAGTTCTGTTCTAGTTCTGTTCTAGTTCTGTTCTAGTTCTGTTCTAGTTCTGTTCTAGTTCTGTTCTAGTTCTGTTCTAGTTCTGTTCTAGTTCTGTTCTAGTTCTGTTCTAGTTCTGTTCTAGTTCTGTTCTAGTTCTGTTCTAGTTCTGTTCTAGTTCTGTTCTAGTTCTGTTCTAGTTCTGTTCTAGTTCTGTTCTAGTTCTGTTCTAGTTCTGTTCTAGTTCTGTTCTAGTTCTGTTCTAGTTCTGTTCTAGTTCTGTTCTAGTTCTGTTCTAGTTCTGTTCTAGTTCTGTTCTAGTTCTGTTCTAGTTCTGTTCTAGTTCTGTTCTAGTTCTGTTCTAGTTCTGTTCTAGTTCTGTTCTAGTTCTGTTCTAGTTCTGTTCTAGTTCTGTTCTAGTTCTGTTCTAGTTCTGTTCTAGTTCTGTTCTAGTTCTGTTCTAGTTCTGTTCTAGTTCTGTTCTAGTTCTGTTCTAGTTCTGTTCTAGTTCTGTTCTAGTTCTGTTCTAGTTCTGTTCTAGTTCTGTTCTAGTTCTGTTCTAGTTCTGTTCTAGTTCTGTTCTAGTTCTGTTCTAGTTCTGTTCTAGTTCTGTTCTAGTTCTGTTCTAGTTCTGTTCTAGTTCTGTTCTAGTTCTGTTCTAGTTCTGTTCTAGTTCTGTTCTAGTTCTGTTCTAGTTCTGTTCTAGTTCTGTTCTAGTTCTGTTCTAGTTCTGTTCTAGTTCTGTTCTAGTTCTGTTCTAGTTCTGTTCTAGTTCTGTTCTAGTTCTGTTCTAGTTCTGTTCTAGTTCTGTTCTAGTTCTGTTCTAGTTCTGTTCTAGTTCTGTTCTAGTTCTGTTCTAGTTCTGTTCTAGTTCTGTTCTAGTTCTGTTCTAGTTCTGTTCTAGTTCTGTTCTAGTTCTGTTCTAGTTCTGTTCTAGTTCTGTTCTAGTTCTGTTCTAGTTCTGTTCTAGTTCTGTTCTAGTTCTGTTCTAGTTCTGTTCTAGTTCTGTTCTAGTTCTGTTCTAGTTCTGTTCTAGTTCTGTTCTAGTTCTGTTCTAGTTCTAGTTCTAGTTCTAGTTCTAGTTCTGTTCTAGTTCTGTTCTAGTTCTGTTCTAGTTCTGTTCTAGTTCTGTTCTAGTTCTGTTCTAGTTCTGTTCTAGTTCTGTTCTAGTTCTGTTCTAGTTCTAGTTCAGGTTCTAGTTCAGGTTCTAGTTCAGGTTCTAGTTCAGGTTCTAGTTCAGGTTCTAGTTCAGGTTCTAGTTCAGGTTCTAGTTCAGGTTTAAGTTCTTATTCGGGTTCATGTTGAGGTTCTGGTTCAGGTTCTAGTTCAGGTTCTAGTTCAGGTTCTAGTTCAGGTTCTAGTTCAGGTTCTAGTTCAGGTTCTAGTTCAGGTTCTAGTTCAGGTTCTAGTTCAGGTTCAGGTTCTAGTTCATGTTCTTATTAAGGTTCTAATTCAGGTTCTAGTTCATGTTCTTATTAAGGTTCTAATTCAGGTTCTAGTTCAGTTCTAGTTCAGTTCTAGTTCAGTTGTAAGAAGTTCCCAGGATATAACATCACTCATTACAATGATTTTTTAGTAATATTTATATTTTTAAAAATTTTTATTTTTACATATTTCAAAATATACAATAAATGTTATACTTAGATTAACGATACACTTATAAAATACAACTAAATGTAATAATATAGTAAATTATAATTAAAAAAAAACAATTTTTAAGTAAAAAATAAAATAATTCGAATAGTTTTGTTTGTAGAAAGGCTTCATACAATAATTATCGTTTCTTTTTTTGTTTGAATGAAAAATGGGAGGATTTTTTTTAACAAATAACAATGAATACTCTAATTTTTTTTGGAAGGACATAACATTTTTGGTTTAAGGATCAAACAGGTTTGTAAAAATATACAATTTTTATACAAATTTGTCTTGGAAGTAAAAGCCAAAAAAACAAGTTGGTATTTACAGTATTTTTGCTTAAAGTCTGTTTTAGAAATAATAAAATACTTTGTTTTAAAGCTTTGAGATTAAAAGCCCTTTAAGTACGTTTGGAAAACATCATGATAGTTTTCCTGCAATCCTGCCTAGTAAGTAAAACGAAAGTTGTCCTCTTCTCTCTTGTTTACTTCCGATGAATAAATACTGCCACCACAGCCACAAATAGGGCTGTAATTGATACATTTAGGGCGGAACTACCGTTGCACTTGGTGCGAGAGCAGGGATAACATTTGTTAATTTGTTCATTAGGATGCTGGGCCTCCCATTGGCCGCACACGGATTCCATGGTTTGAACACGAGAACAACCACGATTGACCACCATGGTGCCATTTGCTGAAAGAGAAATAAAATTTATTTTAAAAATATTCTATAAACAACTCTTCTTAATTATTTATTTAACTAACCTGTTGTGGCATGAATCTTGTAGCAATGATAGGTTACATCACTGACCGATCTCAGTTGACGTACTCTAAACTCTGCTGAGGGTTTGTAGGCTTTTGTGGTGCTATGTTCAACTTCAACACTTTCAACATCAAATTTATCCACATGTTGTTCATGAGCTAAAGTTTGGTTGTTTAAGGTGTCTACATCATCCAATGGTTTGACAGTGCCAGGATTGGGTGGTGTTGGCACAGCTGTGGTAGTCATGGGTGGTCCTACTGTAGGTGGTGATGGTGGTTGTGCCTCTGTGGTAGTTGTTGTGCCGTGGCTAGTTTCTTCCATAGTGGAATTTTCAGTTGTCATTTCTGTGGTAGTTTCTGTTACCGTTTCGGTGGTTACTTCTGTAGTGGTCTCTGTAGTTTTAGCTTCAGTTGTTGCTTCGGTAGTAATAGTTGAAGGTGTGGGTGTAGTATCTTCTTTCGTTGATGAATCATTATCTTCTGTTACACCGGCGCTGGTTTTTGGTAGTTCTGTTGTCGTTTGTACGGATGAATCTGTTGCTCCGCCAGTATTGAAAAAGTCTTCATTACATTCGAATTGTGCTGTTTCAGCGGTTGTTGTGGCACAATTCTCGCACACATAACACATCAATTGACCCTGACATACTAAAAGGTGAAGAAAACAAGTAAAAAAGTGACATTAATACTTTGGATTTAATTATAAATGGTAAAGAATAGAACTAGAACAGAACTAGAACAGAACTAGAACAGAACTAGAACAGAACTAGAACAGAACTAGAACAGAACTAGAACAGAACTAGAACAGAACTAGAACAGAACTAGAACAGAACTAGAACAGAACTAGAACAGAACTAGAACAGAACTAGAACAGAACTAGAACAGAACTAGAACAGAACTAGAACAGAACTAGAACAGAACTAGAACAGAACTAGAACAGAACTAGAACAGAACTAGAACAGAACTAGAACAGAACTAGAACAGAACTAGAACAGAACTAGAACAGAACTAGAACAGAACTAGAACAGAACTAGAACAGAACTAGAACAGAACTAGAACAGAACTAGAACAGAACTAGAACAGAACTAGAACAGAACTAGAACAGAACTAGAACAGAACTAGAACAGAACTAGAACAGAACTAGAACAGAACTAGAACAGAACTAGAACAGAACTAGAAGAGAACTAGAACAGAACTAGAACAGAACTAGAACAGAACTAGAACAGAACTAGATCAGAACTAGAACAGAACTGGAACTAGAACAGAACCAATATAATGCCATACAATATTTATGATATCAAAAAAAAAACATTTCGTTTAACTTCATGTGATAATGTATTTGATTAAATAATTTGAATGAAATCGCCATTCATATGATAAACTTTAATCTAATACGATTATATTTTTATCACAAATATTTACCCAATTTTGAATATTTTTATATATTTATCCACTAATCATTATTTATTGAAGCATTATTATTTATTTTTGTTCGAAAACGTGAACATCACTCAAATTGCAATTGTCTCCGTCTTTGCATCGAATTTTTTTAAATAAAATATAAATAATTGCAGTAATTTTTAATTATTGTAAAAATTTACCGGTTTTTTGTGCGCAATCAGCAGCACGTTTGAAAATACAATATTTTATAAAAATAATTCATAAAAACCATATTAATCTTTAAAAGAAAATAACATTTCTTTAAGTTAGTAGATGTACATGTGCATATTCGAACGGGTATTAACTGGTTTTATTATTTTATTTAAAATTTAGCTTACAACCTCTGTCGGTTTGTTTAAGCTGCTAATAATTTAATAATGTAACTAAATCTTTTACGTGGTGCAATGGGAAATGAGAATAATTTGATCATACTGTGATCTACTGACATCCTGTTGTTACTTCTTAATTGAAGATCGAAAATAACCGTTCAGATCCGTATGGAAAATTAATTTTATATTTTAGTTCAGTAGGTTTTTCAGTCAACATCATACAAGTTACAATTTTTTTAGCAATAAGACTCTATTATTAAACGAATGTAGACTAAAACAGATGCCAGAGAATAAATTTGTTATATTATCACGGAACTAGTTCGCCCACTGAATCATCTAAGGGCCACTCATTATCAATGTTTTTTATAAATCCTAAAACATCGATACAAACAACTTTAGTGTTAATGGGTTAAAACGTCCACTTTAAATGACGTTGTATTTTAATAACTTTGGTTTTTTCACATTTTTTTTTTGTGTAAATCCTGTAACATGTTAATTATTATTTCTAACTACAATATTTTGAATATTAATTATTAATATTTTACGAGTACATTTTATTATTCGAACTAAGAGTTAGTGACTGAGTATATCTACAGATTAGCATTTTTTTTATACCCGTATACTCGTATTTATTTAATATTATGTGGGATTTTTTCCTGTTATTTTTTGTTTTATAACTTTTTGCTTTTGTTGTTTACTTCAATATTAGCTAGTTAAATAATAAAAAAAAAACAAATTAAATTAATAAGTAACACTTAAAAAGATACATTCATAAAAGACAGTTAATTATCAAAAGTCAAATAAATATAAAATGAATATTAAACAAATTTGCTTTAATAAGTAGTAGATGCAATTCAAGTCTCATGATTTATTTCAAACAAGAAAAAAAGTCCCATTTAAATGCTAAACAAAGAAAATCCCACACGAAAGTTAACTTAATGAATAATACATTTTATTGTATTCTAATTTAATTAAATATTTATTTAATCATTTATTGTTAAGAGTGCGTAGAATCTTTACTGCTATTATGCCAGTAAACGCACTAAACAAGTTGCTGTGATTATCATAATCGTAAAATAATTAAGAGTCTTATCAGTATTATTTTGCTACTGAATATTACAATCGCTGTTACTTTTAGATCTACTTATAAAAGTTATTAACTTTTATTTGTGTAAACAGAACTCTTTAACTATACAAAGTTCAACAACATTGACAAAATATTATAGTGGGCGGTTGTCAGGCTAAAATTTGTTAACACTCTATCATCAATCTACTGAAATAGAACATGAACTAGAACATGAACTAGAACTGAACTAGAACTGAACTAGAACTGAACTAGAACTGAACTAGAACTGAACTAGAACTGAACTAGAACTGAACTAGAACTGAACTAGAACTGAACTAGAACTGAACTAGAACTGAACTAGAACTGAACTAGAACTGAACTAGAACTGAACTAGAACTGAACTAGAACTGAACTAGAACTGAACTAGAACTGAACTAGAACTGAACTAGAACTGAACTAGAACTGAACTAGAACTGAACTAGAACTGAACTAGAACTGAACAAGAACTGAACTAGAACTGAACTAGAACTGAACTAGAACTGAACTAGAACTGAACTAGAACTGAACTAGAACTGAACTAGAACTGAACTAGAACTGAACTAGAACTGAACTAGAACTGAACTAGAACTGAACTAGAACTGAACTAGAACTGAACTAGAACTGAACTAGAACTGAACTAGAACTGAACTAGAACTGAACTAGAACTGAACTAGAACTGAACTAGAACTGAACTAGAACTGAACTAGAACTGAACTAGAACTGAACTAGAACTGAACTAGAACTGAACTAGAACTGAACTAGAACTGAACTAGAACTGAACTAGAACTGAACTAGAACTGAACTAGAACTGAACTAGAACTGAACTAGAACTGAACTAGAACTGAACTAGAACTGAACTAGAACTGAACTAGAACTGAACTAGAACTGAACTAGAACTGAACTAGAACTGAACTAGAACTGAACTAGAACTGAACTAGAACTGAACTAGAACTGAACTAGAACTGAACTAGAACTGAACTAGAACTGAACTAGAACTGAACTAGAACTGAACTAGAACTGAACTAGAACTGAACTAGAACTGAACTAGAACTGAACTAGAACTGAACTAGAACTGAACTAGAACTGAACTAGAACTGAACTAGAACTGAACTAGAACTGAACTAGAACTGAACTAGAACTGAACTAGAACTGAACTAGAACTGAACTAGAACTGAACTAGAACTGAACTAGAACTGAACTAGAACTGAACTAGAACTGAACTAGAACTGAACTAGAACTGAACTAGAACTGAACTAGAACTGAACTAGAACTGAACTAGAACTGAACTAGAACTGAACTAGAACTGAACTAGAACTGAACTAGAACTGAACTAGAACTGAACTAGAACTGAACTAGAACTGAACTAGAACTGAACTAGAACTGAACTAGAACTGAACTAGAACTGAACTAGAACTGAACTAGAACTGAACTAGAACTGAACTAGAACTGAACTAGAACTGAACTAGAACTGAACTAGAACTGAACTAGAACTGAACTAGAACTGAACTAGAACTGAACTAGAACTGAACTAGAACTGAACTAGAACTGAACTAGAACTGAACTAGAACTGAGCTAGAACTGAACTAGAACTGAACTAGAACTGAACTAGAACTGAACTAGAACTGAACTATAAAATAGAAGCTGAACTAAAACCTGAAGTAGAACCTAAAATCGGTGCCGCTGTAGCACCATAGGTTATGGTGAATATATTTCATCGGTTTCAATGTGTGAGAGATTGTATGGGCGGTTCAAAAGTGGTTATTTTGGAGGCATTATTCCATGGGGAATGTTTTCAAAAGAGCAGGGAATTTGGGTACCATACGAATTTAAGCTCAAAAGACGATTTTGCATGTCTGTAATGCTGCTTTAATACTATAAAAGAAAATAATTTTTGCACCGAATCATTACTTGCGATGAAAAATAGATCCATTACGAAACCCGAAGCGTAAAAGATCGTATGTGAAGCCCGGCTAACCAGCCGAATAGACACTAAAACCCAATATCCATGGCGCTAAGGTAATGATCTGTATTTGATGGAACCACAAGGGTCCTATCTAGTATGTGCTGCTGAAATCTGGCCAGACCATTACAGGAAAACTTTATCGTTTGAAACGAGCATTGGCCGAAAAACGCATAGAATATGAGACCAGAAATGAATCCATAATATTCCATCATGACAACATTAGCAGAAAGTGGTTGGGAAGTTTTACCTCACCCGTTTTATAGTCCAGGCCTTGCCCCGACCGAATACTGTTTTGTTTCGATCCATGCAGAACGCTCAGACACGCTTCAGGGGCCATATTACCGCACTAGATATCGAGTAAAATTTATCGTAATTTTCTCATTTGGGAATATGGCATTCGATATCGAGAAAGAAATTTAGTACATTTTATCATAATTTCGATATCGAAATTATTTTTCGTTACGACAGCTCATTCGATCACGAATGCGGTAATTTGGCCCCAGAACAGAGTATCCGAAAATGGCTTGATTCATTCTTGGCCTCAATAGATGTGCAGTTCTTTGGGCTCGGAATCCATATCTGTAGTTTTTCAAATATTTGATTATTTTTCTACAGATCTTTGGTCATAGTAAGGTATCTTAATATTTTACTTAACTGCACTTTTAAAAGCAATGTCGTAACCTCATGTGGACTTTATCATGGGGTGACATGAATGATTTTCACATTTTTGTTTAGGCAAAAAATGAAGATTAATGTTTTTTTACTTAGCACATGAGTGATAAAAGTCCCTACAAGTTTTGATATTTTGATTGATTTGATTTTATTCATTTATAATTTATTTTGTTTGATAATAGTTTATTTTAATATTTGGATGTGTCTGAAGCTAAAAGGCCCAACTCTACAAAATAAAAATTAGATTTAATTAGTGATGTTTGAAAAATTGATTTTCAAAATTTATGAAAAAGATAAAACGGAACAAAGGTAATATAATAGAATAAAAAAAAATTTTCAAAGAGTTTACAACTAAATAGATAGTAATATAACAAAATTGAGAAATTTTCGAAAAGTGGAGTTAGGCCTTTTAGCTTTTGACACATGCATTTGTTATTAAAACAAAAAATTAATTGTGTTAAAAGGTAAAAACAGTTTGCCTTAGAATTTTTGTAATTAAAACAAGCTGACCTGGGATCCATAATCTATATAATGATTATGAATTTTCGACTTACCCTATTATCATCTTATAAAATTAAATTAAACTTGTGACTTCTTTTTATTTTCAAGTGTTAAATAATTTTCTTTGTAGATTTTTCGTTTTATTTGTTTATTATATTCTATCCATGATATTTTATTTTTTTTTGTTTCAATTCAAGGCCATTTATTTTTTGTCAGTCATGTACTTTTTTTTGTTGTCAAAGTTACATATTCAACTTCTATTTTTGAGTTTTATTTTTCACAATCACATTCAAATTGAGAACGTGTTGTATTTATGACGGTTTACACAAGTAAAAGAAAAATTAAATTATACAAGTCAACAAAAAGTTTTTTTTTTGGTTTTTATATTAAAGGTGTTAATTTACAAACCAATGAATACTTCTTTTTTTTAAAAAAAAACTTAGTTAACATATTATTTCATGGGGATTGCTCTATATTTAGCTGTTTAAATAATTTCATACAATATTTTTTTGGCATACAAATTTTGGTTGGTCATGTGAAATTTAAGAATATTTAAATAAAGTTTTATTTAAATATAAATTTAAAAGTATTATACATTTTTTTGGAAAATGGGGTGCAAAAGGCCCCCACAAAATTTGCTCTTTAATGGGTTAATAATTCTTAGTCAGCATTTATGCCGCCATAAATTGCCTAATACAATTATTACCATATAAAGTATTTAAAATTAAATCTATAGCCATTTTTTTCCTCTATTAAATGGTGAAATGAATTAATGAAATTTAATAACTCTTTCTGTTCTATTTGCTTAAAACGAAATCAAAATTCAATGTCAAATTTAATACAGCATTTAAATCAAAAACATGTTTTACAATAATTTCTATACTAAACAAATAAGCAACAAAAATATAAAACAAATTAGAATATAGAATACATAGAATACAAAATTAATATTTAAATTTGTATAAACAAAAAGAATAAAACAACACTTTCAAAAAACTGGTTTGGCTGTTAGGTCTTAAACCTGGCCAAAAATGCAATTCTAAAACCGCTTAAAAGTGGTAAAACCCACTTTTGAGTCAAGAAATAAGAAATATAAAACACATATGTGAACACAAATACAGCTCACATTGTGCTGTATTTGTTTTAAATATTCAGCGTGAACTAAGAAAAAAAATAAGTATAATTAATTAATTAATAATTTATGGTTTTAACTAACTTTTTGTCTGATGTAAAGCAACAAAAATGACGCATTTGTACTGTGAACTTTGCTGGTTTTTCTAAAAAACGTATCAAAAATTCTCTTTAGTTTATTATACCCTTCATCTTCGTGAAAAGGGTATATATAAGTTTGTCATTCCGTTTGTAATTTCTACATTTATCATTTCCAACCCTATAAAGTATATATATTGTGGATCCTTATAGATAGCGGAGTCGATTAAGCCATGTCCGTCTGTCTGTTGAAATCAATTTTCTGAAGACCCCAAATATCTTTGGGATCCAAATCATCAATAATTCTGTCAGACATGCTTTCGAGAAGTTTGCTATTTAAAATCAGCAAAATCGGTCCACAAATGGCTAAGATATGAGGAAAAAACCAGGACAACCTCGATTTTTGACCTTTTTTTGACCTATATCTGGAATCATTGTAACTTATATCTGGATTACAAAGTCATATATATAGACAATATGGATATCTAATGATAGATATTTCAAAGACTTTCTGGATCCTTATAGATAGCGGAGTCGACTAAGCCATGTCCGTCTGTCTATCTGTCCGTCTGTTGAAATCAATTTTCTGAAGACCCCAGATATCTTCGGGATCCAAATCTTCAATAATTCTGTCAGACATGCTTTCGAAAAATTTGTAATGCAAAATCAGCAAAATCGGTCCACAAATGGCTGAGATATGAGGAAAAAACCAGGACAACCTCGATTTTTGACCTATTTTTGACCTATATCTGGAATCATTATGAATTATGAATCATTAATATAGACAATATGGATATCTAATGATAGATATTTCAAAGACCTTTGCAATCCATCCATAAAACCATAGTAAGTTGGACCTACAATGGTTCAAAATCGGAAAAATATTTTTTAACCCAATTTTTTTTTCACCAAAAGATTTTTTTCGCTAAATATTAATAAAAACAATTGAAAAATCAAAAAAAAAAAATTTAAATTTAAAAAAAATTTAATTTAAAAAATTTTAAAAAAACAATTTGAAAAATTTTTTTTCCAAAAAATTAGAAAACTGCAAAAAAAAAAAATAAATTATGTTTACCTAAAAATATTTAAAATTTTTATTTTGAAGTATAATTTGGTGAAGGGTATATAAGATTCGGCAAAGCCGAGTATAGCTCTCTTACTTGTTTTTTTTTATAAAAATATTGCTTACTTAATGTTTGTATTTAAAATGACACCTAATAATGCTCTACTAATTAAAGTGATTAAATTTCATTAAATTTAAAAGAATGTCGACGAATGTGCTTTAAATAATATTAGATAATAAATAAATAAAATGTATTTTTAAATATAAATACATAGGAATTTTTAAAAGTAAAACGTTTACTTCATGCCAAAAATATTTATTTAAAACCCTATAGTACTAATTTAAATAATAAAGTTGCAAAGATCATAGGTTTGAGGAAGCTAAATTTAGTTATTATTTCAATATTATGATTTTTGAAAAAGAAATTTTGAAATATTGCACATTTTCAGTACCAAACAAACCTTATCAACAGAGAGTGTTGGTGAAAAATCTCAGCCAGCTAGCTGAAATTTACAACAGACAGACAGACGGACGGACATAGCTAGATCATCTTAGAATCTCATAAGTACCCAGAATGTATATAGTTTTGAGGGTCTGCGATGAATATTTCAATGTGTTATAAACAGAATAACAAAATCAATATACCCTCCCTATTTTGATGGTGGGTATAAAAAGTCGACCTTGAACACGTTTTTCACATATTTTGAGTATTATACTTATATTACTCATTTCCCAACAATAACAATATTCATTCTTTTTTTATAAAATGATCTATAAATCACAAATAGTTAACAGTGTTGTGTCTTTTTTTTTGGTAAAAAAAAACGTATTTAATTTTTAAAACTTCCTGTTTTAGTTAAATTACTTTCTTAAATACACAGAAACCAAAGTAAAACGGAAATTTATTTAAATTTGAGTAAGTAAATGTATTCAAATAAAAAATTATACAAATTAAATCAGTACAAAATTAGATTGTCAAATTGAATATTAAACGTAAACTTAAACGGTTTATGATTAGAATGTTCAACAAATCTATGCATTATTTATCAATATTTTTAAGCACTTTTATGTATACTTCAGAGCTCTAAAAATTTAAATTCGTCATATTTAATCGCTTTTTAAAACCAAGCGAATTAACAATTTCAGACTATTCCACTACTTGCTCAACGATTTATAAGCTAATTTTGTGTAATTTTTTAATTTATTTATTAATTTATTTACTTAAATAACAAAAAATCTCTTTTACAATTTTTTTCAATTTGGCCTTAAAAGTTCTGCTAATATTTTCTATTATAGAAAATATATTTATACATTTTATTGCTTCAAAACTCAACCACAATTTGTGTCAGCTTATTTATTTATTTGCCAATAAAATCTTAAAGTTTATTTTTATAATCAACAAAATATAAGATAATGTCACTATTATCGAGATTATTCAAGATTTTTTTTATTTATTTTCAAAACAAAAATTACTTTAATTGATTTGTAGCCTTAACTATCGCTAATGAATTTATGAGCCACCTAATTCATTAAAAAAAAAACTAAGAAAATGATTCAAATGTGAATTTAATCCTAGGGGGTGTAAAGAAATTATTAAAAAGTAGAGGAAATTTTTGCATTTAAAGCGAACTATAAAGAAAATAACTCAAATTTAAATAATTGTAATGGATTTTGACCTGTATTTAGATAAGAAGTTTATAAAATTCAAATTTAAAGCGGATAGATTTTTCTAAAGTGCAATACAAAATAAACGTTTGAAGTGACTACACTATAGGTTACTTAGAGACACTAAAGTGACAAAGGTTATATGGGATGTCAGAATAATTAAGCAAAAATAAAATAAACTTTATGAGAATGATATCAACACAATTTGTTTAAAACTAGTTTGTACGAATTACTCACAAAAAAGTACAGTACAAAATAAAAGTTTAAAGTGACTACACTTTAGATTACTTAGAGACAATTAAGTGACAATTTTCTCCATGCTAGGATGTATAAAGTAACCAATTGACTTCTCTCTGCTCTACAAAGTGCACATACGTATCAAATGACCCAAATTATCTAAATTGGAGTCAGCCATGTGATCAGACATTAGTGACAATTGCTGTCTATAAGGGATATATTGACACATCCAAATAAATTCAGCATAAATGGGTTAAAAACTCCACACAGATATTAAGATAATTAAAATTTGTTTAAAATTGTAGCATTTATATTTTGTATATTCTAATATTTAAATGCGGATGTTAATATTTTTAGCAGGTGTTTTATAATTGTAACTGTTTCAATTATATTTGACTACAAAAGATTAGAAAGGAATATTATTTAGAACATTCACATTTATTAATTTAATTATTTCATATAAGTAATAGACTTATAAACTTTGTTAATTAATATACATAGATTGCTATAAATCTTTTTTTAATAAAAATTTACAGCTTTCTAAAGTATTATAAATAATTTTGTAGGCTGTAAACAATTTCCTCTATATATTTTATATATCTTAAAATTATTATTATTATTATTACACTGCCTACTTAACTAAATAATTTCCTTTTTAATCTTAATATTACTAATATTATAAATTATAATTTATAAAAAAAAGCAACGTTCCGTTTAATGTCCAATTTGTAATTTATATGAATTTTGTTTAGAATTTATAGCTGAAAATTTGACCACAACCATGATAATAACAAATACTGATAATTAATATAATTTACTTCCAATAAATAGACAGTAAAAGTTCTTGAAAAGGTGCAAAATTCAAACAAAACTATAAAACTTTATTCTATTTTCTTATACTAACTAAAAATAATAGAAGAAATAGTGGGGTAAACAGTGATTGATAAGATACCCTATAATATTGCCTTAAACTCCCAAAATCTGACACTTCGCATTTTAAAATACTTGTAATTGACCAGATTTGAGTGGTTTTATTTAGACTAATTAAAATTTTTAGAATATTTTTTTAGTAAATGATGATTTCCAACATAATTATGAACTTTTTTGGCGCCAAAACATATAATGGTATTAAAAATAAATTTCATATAAGTACCTTTCAATTAAAATTACAAATTTTTTATATACGATATAACAATATCGCGATATAATAATATCGCTCATTTGCTGCAACAACGTCATAAGTCAAAATCCGGGTGTTTTGAACTGAGTGATACAAAATGCCCGTTCTTTAGTCTTCCATATAGTATTATCAGTTTTTAAAAAAAGTCAATTATTTTTTGTATGAGAGTGTTTTTTTCGTTGTAAACGTCAAAATTAAAATTCATTTTTTCTCGTATATTTGACAAGTAAAATTTTGGGTTAAATACAGATTAGAAAGATATTAATATCTACTATTTAAATCAGGTTTTATTTCTGAAACCCCATGATTTGTTACAAATTTATTTAAGAAATAGTAAAATGTCATAAAACATTCAAAGCCGTTTTTCTCGAAACAACTTGTTTTGAATTTGAGGTTGTTGCAGCAAATGAGCGATATATTATTTTCATATCTTTGTACAAATTTGAAATTGTATTTTGAAAGTATTTGTTGCCTATTATTATACCAAGAAGAACTCGTACAATTCTATTATAATGTCTTTAATATAGTCTTCATTTTAACAGAAAGAAAATTTATATAAAACTTAAGAGAAATTGGTTTTATTAACAATCATTAGCAGGTCATTTTTGTCATCAAAAATGTTCATAATGCCAATATATGATCAAATATTATCAACAATGACTTTTATATGGAATTTATATCCAACATTATTTGAAAATTGTGATTTTTTTTGAATTTAGGGCAAATAACTAGGATGAATTTTTTCTATTTTAACTCTTTCAGCTACGCTTTTTTGTGTATAAGTTTAAAATCAAAACAATTGCATTTTTACTTTAATCAAGGTTAGTTTATTATAAAAAGTAAGAAAAAAATAAATCAAAACAAGAAAAAACCATCCCATTCCAAGGTTTTTTTGTGGAGTGAAGTGGTTAGTTTACTAACCACCGTGGCGGTTTGCATTAAAAATAACTATGATAGAAATTTTTGTTTCGTATACATTTTTTGGAAATCTAATAGTTTTGACAAAATTTTCTGACCAAACAACCGAAAGTAACACTGAATTCGATGAACAATAAACACTGTGTGCTTTTTTATTGAAATATTGTAAACAGATTTTTACAATATTTTCAAATTAATATATTTATCTAACCAGCAGAGCACCCTGACGGAATATTTTGAACAAATTAATAAACGATGACTTCAAAAAATATCATTGTTTAGCAAAATGGCAATAGATGAAAATAAACTATGTTTTAAAGACCATAGAAAATGTGGTTAGTAAAGTAACCACCGAAGATTTTGATTTTGACAGCTACTCCGAAATTTATTTGTTACTTAACTGCTTATCAGATTCTCAAAAATAGGCTTTGAAGAACAGATTATGTGAAAATATACAAACTTGGACGAATATTTATTTAGATCTAAATAAGGTTATAGTAAACGTGAACAGAAAAAGCATTTCTGAGTTCCTGATGTAATAATCTCTAAAATTTATGAAATTCACTTCAATATCTTAAATTGTTATGAAAAAGTTTTGAATAAATTTTAAATAAAACCTTTATTAAAAGTACTTTTAAGTTTTTTTTTTCAACTCTGTACTATTTTTTCATATTTTTAGCCTTTATTTTGAAACATTTCTACTATATAAATTTATTCAAAGTATTGGCCATTGTTAGCTATGATCTTTTCCCATCTTTCTGGCTACGTTTGGATTCCGAGCCAAAAGAACTGCTCATATTTTGAGGTCAAGAACGATTCAAGCCAATATCGGATACTCTGTTCTGAAGTGAAGGGTATCCCAGAGGGAGAGTGTTCTGCTTTGGTTGAAACAAATAGTAGTCGGACGGGGCAGTGTCTGGACTATAACACCAACTTTATAGTCCAGACAGTGGCCCGTTCGACAGGCAAAACTTCCCAAACACTTCATTGTAAATAGTTTTTAAAAGGTATTGCAACATGTGGCCTAGCATTGTCATGATGGAATATTACGGTTTCTATGATCGCTTCTAACGAATCAGTTGCGTTCGGTACGGGTTCTCTGTGATGGGTTTTGTTCCCATCAAATACATAGCAGTTGCTTAGTGACATGGATATTTGGCTTTGGTGTCGTTTCGTCTGATTGGCCGGGCTTGTTTGTTGTAATAAATACTTTTTTCATCGTAAGTAATGATTTCATTTCGGACATAAAAAATTCTCTTTCAAGGTCTCTCGGTTTCAATTCGTATGGTACCCAATTTCTAGCTGAATTCTGCTGCTCGCAAACGTTTTAAATGATTTTGGCAATCTCTTGTTGAGTTTTGAGAACAATCGTCATGGTTGGGCTTGACGATCTAAATCTCCACTTCTAATGCCCGTAATTTCTACAAATAGATATCTGTCAGTGCTTAGTTACTTATGGAGTAAAAATATTTAGTAATTTTGATCCATAGATATGCATTTGATATTAATGTCAAGTTACCTTTTAGGTAAATCTATCAGCTGGGTATTTCACACCATAGATATCTATTTGTTGAAATTATAGGCATAAACCGCACAAATCATCTCTCGTACATTGAAACTGACTGAACACATTCACCATAAGCTTCGCTAGGTACGCAATCGGTTTGCTTCATCGGAACTTTTTTCAAATTAAAGAAGTAAAGCAGAACTTCCCGCATATGACGCTTTGTTGGCACAAATTTCGACATTTTCGGAGCAATAAAAACTTTGCTGTTTACACTATAATGTGCAATAGCTAAGTGTGAATAAATGTCAGATATGTACCCTTCAAAATGACATATAAGTTATTAAATACAAAAACCGGGATCAAAAGATATGTCATCTATAGTAAACTTCGCAGTTTTATACCCAATATTAAAAATCAGTTAAATAAACCCATAAGTAGCAGAGATAAATATAAAAGCAAAGAACCTGAAACTACTGGAATTTTTTCCCCGAATTCCCAAATAACACTCAAATGAATTTGAAATTTAAAACAGTAAATAGTCTGTTTTGGAGATATCATCCAAATCGATCTATAATTCGCCCAGATATAAGCTAGACGCGATTTTTCAATTCTAATGAAATTATTCATATCGAGTTCAAAATTTTTCCTCTAATAAAATTAATAGTTGTAGTTCCTACTTTCGACTCCTACTTTTGAGAGGGCGTGTATTTAAATTTGCAAATATTTTTGCATATATCGTGGATACTAGTTCTACATATCCAACGAATACCGACAATGTGCCAGTTTCGGGAAAAAATACTTTTAAGCCTGACTTTTTGAAGAAAAATTTAATATCTCGAAAAAATATCTAGAAAAATGCAGAGTATAGCCAAGCTTTAATATAATATTGCATGCACAGAAAAAACTATATTTCAATTCAAACATTTAACACATATTGAATTTTAAATACAAAAATTATTGAATAGATAATTTTCGTAATTGAAAACACAAAAAATAACAAAAATGTGTTTTCAATTACGAAAATTATCTATTCAATAATTTTTGTATTTAAAATTCAACCAATAACGAAAATTGTATATTCAATTGTCAAAATTATCAAATTCAATACAAAATATCAGAAAATTTTGTTTTTGAGCACATGAATACTTGATTCAATTATGAAATAATTGAAACCAGTTCAATATGTGACAATTATTTGAATTGAAACGGTTTAAGAAATAGTTTTTTCTGTGTGTGCTCAAATTCCGAAGTTATTACCGATTTTTCACACCAAAAATAGGGATCACAAAAACACAATTTTTCAATATTTTTTTTTTAAATTTAAGCATAAAAAAAATTAAAGTTTTTCCAAATTTACCTCTAGCTATGCTTAATATCAAAAACAGGCACCATAATTTAGTTGAAATACGATTTTTAAACTCCATTTTAACTAGCAGCTGTATGTTTTTTTATTGTTTTTTAATATTTAAATTTTTTTTTATTAAAAAAAAAATTTTTTTTTAATTTTTTTTATAAATTTTCAACACAAAATTTTTAATAATTTAGTTTTTGCACCAAACTCAAAACCGCTTTAAATCCACTTAATCCGTTTCGTATTTTTCCGTATTATTCTTTTAAATATTTAAATTCAACTAATTTATTGTGTTCAATAGCATTTACGTTCTACAACTGTCGTTTGCGAATTTAAAAAATCAACTGAAAATCTTTTATATTAAATTGTACTTTTTATACAACGCTACAAAAACGATATTAAAATGTTCATATAAAACAAAATGATCGTAAATGTTGGCTGATTTGATTTGTATGTATTTTTTTTTTTCATTTGTTTCATTTAAAACGCTGAATAAGCAACGGAGTTCAAACATAAAGAACTTATTTACCTGTAGAACTTAAAGCAAAAACAACTACAGCCAATATCAATATTAATATCGTTAAAAAAGTATTAACAAAACACACAGAAACTGAAAAAAAACAAACGTTAACGTCCAAGTTTTATTTGTTTTACTTCTTGTTGTTGTTTTGTTGTTGCTTTTTTAAACGCTAATGAACTCTCAATTTGCAATTGATCTGATCATTTTCAATTTGGCCGCTTGTTTGGCTGGTTCGGTTAAATGATCTTCTTAGTGGTTGATTTACCCTAAAAACCGAAGAAAAAAACTCATTTATACAATTTAAGATGAGAGTGGTTTGTGAATTTGTTTTGTTACCATTTTATTTCAATTAAAAGAACAAAACTTATTATAATAAACTCACCGGTAGTTTAATTCATAAATATTTATTCTCTCAATAGTTAATATTGGTTTAAAAGTTATGCTCTTTTTAGCGGTTTCACATAAAACTATGAATGATCATTATTAATATTTGAGTTTTTTTTTAATAAAAAGAGTAATTAATTGCTTCATATTGATATGTATTTTGTGAGTGAGAGTTTGTTATGAGAGAAGCAACTCAATATTTTGTTTTGATTTGTTTGCTTGCAAAATTTTGACGTCACTGTTGATCGTTGGTTGTCATGTTTTTATATTGTTAAGTAAAAATTCTGTTTGAGTCATTTGTAGAGCAATATCATTTACCCATATTAAATGAGTACAGGGTGTGATAACGAATTTATGTTAAGCATATGTAAATAGTTTGGTTTACTTTATGTTAGCATAAAACAGATTAATGCCCGTAATTTCAATAAATAGATATCTACGGTATAAAATGCCCAGCAGATAAATTTACCTAAAAGGTAACATGACACATTCATTTGAAATCAATATCTACGGGTGAAAATTACCAAATATTTTTACTACATAAATAAATAAGCACTGAAATTTTTTCTTTCGAAATTGTCTCAATGTCGATCCAAATTTTTTAGCTGGGATATACCTGCTGAGAAGACTTTTGAAATATCATTGTACAGGATGGGCCAACTGACTGGCTGATTTGAAATGCTTATAACTTTTTTATTTTTACAGTTTTTTATTTTATTTTGATACCCTACAACACCATTATATGATTGTGCTGATGTTTCTAAATCCCAAAAATATTAGTTAACACCCTCCATAAAGTATACCGATCGACTCAGAATAATTCTGAGAAGGTATTTCGATTGAATTTGACACATAACATTTGTTCGTCCCACGGAAAATTTAACAAAAATAAATTGCATAGAGAAATAAGTCACACAACCTAATTTCATGGCGATCAGTTCATAATTGCTCATAGCTCCCATATCCCACCAACAAAAATTATTGAAATTTGACCGATATTTTTAGGTGATCAAAATTAATTAAAATATTAAAAAAAATTGTGAATTTTTTTTTTAATTTTTTTTATTGCACATTCTTTTTTTAATTAGTGAAATAAATTTTATGACAAAAAAACATATTTTGGTGAAATAAAATTCGGTTTAAAAAATATTTTTCTTGATTTTGACCCATTGGAGTTCCGACTTACTATGGCGTTATATACGTCGTTGAAAAGTATCTTGGAAATATCTATCAATAGATATAGATATATACACGCAGAGAAAAAATATAGTTGGGCATGGTTACTGTAACCATTTCAATATTGTTACAAGTTTTTTAACTATATTATAGTCACAGTAACCATTTACATGATTGTGGTAACCATAATATGGTTAACTTACGATTCACATGATTGTCTCAACCATATATATGGTTACAGTAAACAAGAATATGTTTGTGACAACCATTTATATGATGAAGGACTTATCATATTATGGTGCTCTCGGCTTAAGGCTTATCATAATCTGAGAACAACATATTATGATAAAAGTATTCATCATAAATATGGTTGCCACAAACATATATATGTTTACTGTAACCATATATATGGTTGAGACAATCATGTGAATCGTAAGTTAACCATATTATGGTTACCACAATCATGTAAATGGTTACTGTGACTATAATATAGTTAAAAAACTTGTAACACTATATAAATGGTTACAGTAACCATGCCCAATTATATTTTTTCTCTGCGTGTAGATATTGATATATTAATGACTTAGTAATTCAGATGTAGATTAAAAATAGGTCAAAATTCGAGGTTTTCCAGGTTTATTTCTTATATCCAGCCATTTGTGGATCGTAGGTATATAAAATACAAGGCCTGACTTATTCATTCACTCACTCACTCATGACTGATGAGTCAGTGAATCAGTGAGTGAGTGAATGAGTTAGGCCTTGTATTTTAAAATATATAGATTTTTTAAAAAAGGTCAAAAAAGTCGATCGTACGTATACTTTAGTAACTGTGTGTATATACCTACTTTGTGGGTTCGCAAATGAAAAATGTTTAAATTATAAACGGAATGACAAACTTATACTTATATACTTTTGCCACTCATGCTGAAGGGTATAAAAATGTTAAAATATATACAGAAAATATCCGATATATCAGAAAAAATATTTGCACTCGAAAGTAGGCCTCGCCAATAAATAATTTATATTTTATTGTACTTTTATATTAGAACCGAAACACGAACTTATGATTCGGCACTTTATTGGGATGATTCTTTCAACATAGACAATTCATTAATCTGTAAAGGAACTCGAATAATCATGAATGTTTCTGATATCTGCAAAATAATTCCTGGAAGAAAACATCGAACTCTATCAAATGTCTATCAGTGTTATCTTAAAATAACAAGGTCCATGTTTAAATAAGTAGAAATGTTGCTGAAGGATAATACCTGAATTCAAAATAAAGTCAAACGTTGTTTAGCTCGACATAATTGATTCTAATTTAAGTCCCCAGTACGATCATTTCGGCGTAAAAGGCAGTGACTTCTAGTAGATGTAACACATCTTCGTTAATATTATATGGATCATGTTTATGCTTAAAAAGAGCGACATTGTTCGATAAAAAAATTAGTTGCAGGTATTTTGGGTTTCTGAAGAGTAAATTTTTCCATGGCATTTTCAAACATTATAGCATGTAAAGATAGAGTGTTTAATATTAGATGGTGGAATCGTCAAATCTTCATCATTTGTGGACGATTTGGGCATTTGTTTTGCGTTTTCCATTAGATATCTCTTCAGAAGTAGTGATGCTTTCCTAACACATATACATATTTTTATACCCACCATCAAGATGGAGGGAATATTGATTTTGTCATTCCATTTATAATACATCAAGGTATTTGTCTCAGACCCACAATTGCCTTTATATTCTGGGTCCTCTTAAGTTTCTAAGACGATCTAGCTATGTCCGTACGTCTGTCGGTCTGTAGAAAACACGATACACAGTGGTTCAGAAACGTATTTTTTTTGGCAATAATTCGGTATCTCCGGAACTATTAGAGATATTATTACGAAATTTCACATAGTTGGTGCTGAGATGTTTTTGAGTGCATTTACAGTTGTTCAGCTTCCTAGGGGTATTGGGGGCCTGTACGTGGCCGCTCAAATTTGGATACCTCGGGTCTCAAATTTTTTTAAAAATCGCCAAAAATCCATTTATAATCCGAATGAGCTGAAATTTAAAATATAAATAGTCCTTGAGAAGATCTACTAAAAATATGCTTACACGTGTAGGTTATCTCCATTAGCTGAAGAGATCTTTAGGTTTATTGATTTATTTTTTTTAATTTTGCTTGATCTTTTTTTGGTTTTTTAGATATGGCGGGCCAACGGAGGGTCGAAATTTTTTTTTACAAACTTAGCTTTATTGCTGATAAAATTCTAAATCAGATAAAATCTTGCTAACAGTTATGTCGTCCCTATAAAATGTTACATGCATCCAAATTTGGAACATGTAAAATGGGCCGTATTTTTTAAGTTTTTTCCAAAAAAAGTCCCTACATTTTTTCTTTTGTAGGCAGAAATTTTCTTCGGAACTATATAAAATTTATATATGATCCAAAAAGAGAACCTAATGTAGAAGCGTGTAAAGTAAAACTATGCTCAATTAAGCGGCCCTAGTCGCCCCAAACCCTATCCAAACTTGGCCAATTTAAAAAAAATTTTTTTGGTTTGAGTAAAAAAATTTAAAAAGGCACAGCAAATCACAATCAATTAGTTGTAAGGTATTTTGTTTCTGTATCATACCATTTTCTTCTTTATTTTTCAATACTATTTTCGTAAGCTTTAACAAAAATTTATTTATTTAAAAACCAAATAAGGAAGGAAGGAACTCAAATTTTTAAAGACATTGCCTTAGGTTGAACCATTTCTAGGAGCTGCTAAGCCCTATAATGAACTTAATAAACAAAAAACCCAAACAGTATTTAAATACTGATCAAAAGTCAATAAACTGGAAAAAAACATTTGTATCAACATGCATTTTTGCCAGCGCTTTTCTCTAAAAAAGCAATAAACTCTGTTAAATTGAATGAAACCTTCTTGTTCAAGTTCAAACAAATACTTACAATGTGTGCGCTTTTGATAAAATACTCACATGAAAAACATGAACAGGGTACAAATTACCCAGAAACCAAACTAATTTGTCATTTAATTCAATTTAATTTAGTTTTTTTTTGTGTCGGGAAATTGTAGCACTTTTTTACGTGATTATTATGCAAAATTAGAGAAAAATACAAGTTAAATATGCGAAAAAAATACAAGTTAAATATGCGCCAAAACAAATTAAGAATAAATACTGACTGTTGTAAGTTTGCCTTATAAGCCTTAATTTTTACTAACTTACAAACATACAAAAATAATCAAATTAAGTATTTCCACCTCAGTTGTTAGCATGAAAATAATTTGTTTTTATTCTCGCATATAAATTGTTTTTTTATTAGTTTTTTTTTCTAATTAAACCTAAATAAAGTGTAACAAGTTCGAATAAGTCTAGAGTTAAATAAAAAAAACTTATACATTAAACCTTTTTGTATAGTGAAGTGAATAGTTAGTTGTAAACAAGCAGAGGGACAGACAGTTCGTTCTGCCAACCTTAGCCATGTTTCAAGGAAATCTGGTATGTATGAATAGAAAATAAATTTATTAAAAAACTTGTTAGAATTGTGAGGAAAATTTTAAATTTTATTTTGTTGTTAAACAGTTTAATTAGTACCTCAAGCAGAAAAAACAAATAAAATATTCGTAATATTTTGTTTTTAAACAAAAATCACACTTGGTCTGGTAAGTTTTTACTTTTTGATAGAGTTGCCAAGATAAGTGTCAATGTTTAGTATCAAGGGGAAAATAAATTCCTCAGCTTCTAATTAATCTGAATATAATTTTGTTTAAATTTTATCAGCTTTCAAATTCAATTTAATACTAGGGAGGAAACAAAAATTTTCGACAGGCATCGCACCTTATCCGTTCCAAATTTGTAGAAACTTGGTACATAGTTTCTTTATGGCCATTTAGAGTGACATAAGACAAAACTAACTAGAAATTTCCAATTAAATTTATCACATTAACCCTCTAAACCGCAAAAAGTAATTATATTTTTTTTTTAATTTAACGGTGACTTTAGTCGCAGATTTATTAACATTTCCCTCGAAGGTCGATATGTATTCTGACTTTTAGTTTTTGTTCTGTCAGCTGTTTTGTGAGTGATGTTTTTTTTTACTAACTTTTAGTTGCCCGATCTATTCGAAATAATTTTTTTTTCTAACGAAGGTGAAGGGTATAAAAATGAAATGATCCATGTATGTAATGGCATCACGTGAGAACGTCTGGAGCGATTGGGCTGATTTTTATACCCTTCACCTTCGTGAGAAGTGTATATATAGGTTTGTCATTCCGTTTGTAATTTCTACATTTTTCATTTCCGACCCTATAAAGTATATGTATATATTTTGGATCCTTATAGATAGCGGAGTTGATTAAGCCATGTCCATCTGTCTGTCTGTTGAAATCAATTTTCTGAAGACCACAGATATCTTCGGGATCGAAATCTTCAATAATTCCATCAGACATGCTTTCGAGAAGTTTGCTATTTAAAATCAGCAAAATCCGTCCATAAATAACGGAGATATGAGCAAAAAACCGGGACAACCTCGATTTTTGACCTATTTTTATCTATATCTGTATTACTAAGTCATTAATATAGACAATATATATGGATATCTAATGATAGATATTTCAAGGTCCATTGCAACGATGTAGATAAGGCTATAGTAAGTTGGACCTACAATGGGTCAAAATCGGAAAAAATATTTTTTAACCCGAATTTTTTTTCATAAAAAATTTTTTTTTGTCATACATTTTTTTTCCAAAAACTTTTTAAAAATTAGGAAAAAAAAAATTTTAAAAATTTGGAAAAAAAAAATTTTAAAACAATTAAAAAAAATTAAATTTTGTTTAAATAAAAATATTTAAAAAAATTTATTTTAAAGTATAATTTGGTGAAGGGTATATAAGATTCGGCACAGCCGAATATAGCTTTCTTACTTGTTTTTTATTCGATTCGAAATGGTTTGTAAAGAAAAAAAAATTAAAAAATTCCGAGTAAAATTCGCAATTTTTTTTTTGAGTCCAGTCAACTGTAATAAAAAAAGCTCCCTAAAGTATGCAGTACAAATTTTGATATTTTATTTGCAAATAAATAAGAATAGGCAGGTGTGGGTTGGAGAAACTTGAAGAACTAATATTAGTTCATGCTACCGGGCGGGTCAACTAGTGAATTTATAAATATTAAACAATTAACAAAAAGTGTGTTGAGAAAGCAAAAACTAAAGGGTACCTCAGGGCACTGTGTCGGGTTGCGGCTAAATTTATCGGCGTGTTATATTTCATAGTTTTTTACTTTTTTGTTATATTATTTGTTATATAAAAACAAGTAAGAGAGCTATATTCGGCTGTGCCGAATCTTATATACCCTTCACCAAATTATACTTCAAAATAAAAATTTCAAATATTTTTAGGTAAACAAAATTTATTTTTTTCCAAAGTTGTTTTTTTCATTTTTTGGAAAAAAAAATTTTTCGAATTGTTATTTTAAATTTATATTTTTTTAAATTTGATATTTTTTTTTTAAATTTGAAAAAAAAAATTTTTTGTTATTTAAAAAAAAATTCGGATTACAAAATTTTTTTTTTCGATTTTGACCAATTGTAGTTCCAACTTACGTTGGTCTTTGAAATATCTATCATTAGATATCCATATTGTCTAGTAATCCAGATATGGGTCCAAAATAGGTCTAAAATCGAGGTTGTCCTGGTTTTTGCCTCATATCTCAGCCATTAGTGGACCGATTTTGCTGATTTTAAATAGGAAATTGGATCCCGAAGATATCTTAGGTCTTCAGAAAATTGATTTCAACAAACAGACAGACAGACGGACATGGCTTAATCTACTCCACTCTCTATAAGGATCCAGAATATATATACTTTATAGGGTCGGAAAATTATATTGTGGAAATTACAAACGGAATGACTTATATATACCCTTCCCACGAAGGTGAAGGGTATAAAAAATGATAGGAATGCTAGAAAGATACGGCATACGGATTAAATTATCCGACTTGACTCATGATCAGTTGGTACTCCATAAGACGATCCACAGCCATCAATTTCAAAAGTTGGCGAAAAAGCAAAACATTCAGTTGTCTGGCCCAATCTGGTTAGGCAAAAAAGATGGTGCAAACTGTGCAAAAAGTCGCAAATACAGTGTGTTTGCTCAAAATGAGATTTTCATTTATGCTGCTCAAATGCCTTGAGGCACTCTTCACCTTTTTGCAGCTGGTTCCTAAACTTAATTTGCAAATTAGTTTCTGATAACTGTTCTGAATTTATTGGGTTATAATTACTATAAAAAATTATTCGGCAAATGTGAAAAAATTTTCACTGCTCATAGCTTGGCAGCTCTAATTTTCATATCTAAATTTTGTATTCACATGTTTGTTTTTTTCTTTTGAAATGATAAATTATTTTGTTTTTGTCGATTTTTTGTTTTTTTTTTGTTATTTATTTTTATCAAGTTTTACCCTTTTTTTTGTGTATGTATATTAATTTAAACGTTTTTTTTTATATTAAATTTATTTACACAATTACAAACATAAAAGAATTGAATAAAAAATGTTTAAAATACGGCGCGTGATTTATTTATTCATTTTTGGGATTTCTGTCATTAAATTTAATTGTCATTTAATTTTGAGTTGTTGGCTTAAAGGTATTTAAACAATAAAATACAGAAAATTAAAAATTGTCATTTAATTGTTTGTAATAATTTTTATTTGCCAGTAGTTGTTAAATGTAAAGAGTTATTATGATAAATAAAAAGCCTAAAAATTAGGGAGTAAAGTGTAGAATTTGCTTGAAGAATTTTATGATTTTTATGAATTTTTACAGTAGTTTCATTAAGCTTTATAAGAATTTTAAAAAAATATAACAATTAAAGATCATTTTTTGAATATCTTAAGAGTTTTGTATTGTAAAACAGTACTAAACAACTTTAATATAGCCGTTTTATTGGAGTCCAAATTTAAAAACCGAATGCTTTTAATATTGAAATTAATAAAAAAGTAAGTCTAGTACATATCGATGGCTTAATATAAAAAAGGCATAACTCGATTTTTTGTTACTTTACAGGAGAAGGAAAAAACTTAACAAAATCCATACAATTTTAGATACAAAAAAAGTTTTAATGCAATTTTTAATAAGAAGAAACATCACATTTTATTTCTCATTTAAAATAAGTTTTTTTTATTTTAATGAAGTTATTTATATAACCCTTTTTTCATTGAAATTTTTGAAAAAAAAAAATTAGTTACGCCTTTTTTATATTAAGCCATCGATATGTTGAATTTTAAATGACATAATATCAAACAGAAAATTTGGACCCAGTTCTTTGATTTTTTTTTTTGAAACATTTTCAGAAAGTTCGTTTCAGATCTATACATTTTTTACTTTAAATCTGTTTAAAGTCTTGAGTAGTCATATTTTATTTTCCATTTAAATAAAAAACTATTTTTTGTAAACACATTTATCCTCCTTTTCCCCCCACCAAATTCCATTCAATTTCCTTATTTAAACACCAAAGTCCACAACTACTACCGGTGAATTACTTCAAAGATAAAATAAAACTGGGTGTGTGTTACGACTTCACGCCGTCTTTAATTACTGTCAACATTAAAATAACAACCTAAAGATTAATTAAGAATTTATGCTAGAATTAATTGTTAAAAATTTTAACAAATTTAAAGTTTTTGACGTCATAATAGGGTGACACCTTTTCACTGGAATTTATATATGGATATAAAGTAGGTGAAAATTTCTAGAGAATTTCCAAAGATAACCTTGAATTAAATTTGCCAAAAACAAGGTTGGGCATTCGCAATAAAAATGATTATAAATAAGTTTATTCCAATACATAGTCCAATAGTACCAACTATTATTATATGAAAAACATTGGAGCAAAATCCAAATCTTTTGAAAATAAATCGATCAATTGTTGCAGAGTTGTCTGACTGACATGAAATACAATATTAACTCCACAGACATCTAATCTATATATAAAAAAATTAAATTGTCCATGTATGTATGTAATGGCATCACGTGAGAACGACTGGAGCGATTTGGCTGATTTTTTTTATTCGATTCAAAATTTTCAGGAGATGGTTTGTAAGGAAAAAAAATTCAAAAATTCCGGGTAAAACTCGGAAATTCTTTTTTTGTGAGTCCAGTCAACTGTAATAAAAAAGCTCCCTAAAGTATGCAGTACAAATTTAGATATTTTATTTGCAAATAAATAAGAACATGCATGTTTATGTGGGTTGGAAAAACTTGAAGAACTAACATTAGTAAATGATACCGGGCGAAACCGGGGCGGTCAACTAGTCACTAATAAAAATCGTATTAAGGGGTAAAAGAAAACATTTTGAATTTATTTTTAAATTATCTAAATACAAACGATCACGATTTTAGGTAAAGTTTCACTATCCAACAAATTGAGACTTTTTGACTGGAACACAATAGCGAGCCTATAATTCTGAGAGGGCATATTGAGTAGATCGTTTTTGTAGAATAAACTTATAGTCCAGCTGGTCTGAATTTTTTTTTACAGTGGGTCAAAGTTTTCATATTTTGATCGAAGGGAGTATTATACTAACTGAAAAAAATGTTGTAAGTTAATGTCTAAGAGAATTCTTAGTGTCAGAGTTATATTGTGGAATTTTATGGGGATCATTTTTGTGGAAGATCTTAACCCTCTATCTCCTCTCCTTAGGGGTAAATTTGACCATTTTCTCACATTTTTTTAAAAAAATCTCCAAAAATCCAAGTATGATCCGAATGAGCAGAAATTTATAATATAACTTGTCCTTAAGGAGATCCACAAAAAAAACATGCATATATATGTAAGTTATCTCTTTTAGTTCAAGAGATATTAGGTATACTTATTTTTATACCCTTCACTTTCGTGAGAAGGGTATATATAAGTTTGTCATTCCGTTTGTAATTTCTACATTTTTCATTTCCGACCCTATAAAGTATATATATTCTGGATCCTTATAGATAGCGGAGTCGATTAAGCCATGTCCGTCTGTCTGTCTGTCTGTCTGTCTGTCTGTCTGTCTGTCTGTCTGTCTGTCTGTCTGTCTGTCTGTCTGTCTGTCTGTCTGTCTGTCTGTCCGTCTGTCTGTCTGTCTGTCTGTCTGTCTGTTGAAATCAGTTTTCTGAAGACCCCAGATATCTTCGGGGTCCAAATCTTCAATAATTCTGTCAGACATGCTTTCGAGAATTTTGCTATTTAAAATCAGCAAAATCGGTCCACAAATGGCTGAGATATGAGGAAAAAACAAAGACAACCTCGATTTTTGACCTATTATTTTAACTATATCTGGATTACTAGGACATTAATATAGACAATATGGATATCTAATGATAGATATTTCAAAGACATTTGCAACGACGTATATAAGACCATAGTAAGTTGGACCTACAATGGGTCAAAATCGGGAAAAAAAATTTTGAACCCGAATTTTTTTTTTTTTAAAAAAAATTGAAAAAACAAAAAAAAAATTTTAAAATTTAAAAAAAAAAATTTTTAAATTTAAAAAAAAAAAATTTTAAATTTAAAAAAAAAAATTTAAATAACAATCGAAAAATTTGTTTTTCCAAAAAATTCAAAAAACAACTGGAAAAAATAAATTTTGTTTACCTAAAAATATTTAAAATTTTGAAGTATAATTTGGTGAAGGGTATATAAGATTCGGCACAGCCGAATATAGCACTCTTACTTGTTTTAATTCTGCTCGATCTTTTTCGGTTTTTTAGATATGTCGGGCCTAAGGAGGTTTTTTAAAATATCATCTATATTTGCGATAAAATTTCGAATATAATAAAAGCAACTTGCTGACAGTTATCTCGTCACTATAAAAATCCTAATTTGGAACATTTAAAAATGGCCGTATTTTTACGTATTTTCCCAAAAAGATCCCAATATTTTTTCTTTTGTAGAAAAAAATTTTCTTCGGAACTCCGAAAAGAGAACCTAATGAAAAAGCGTGAAAAGTAAAACCTGGCTCACTTGAGCGGACCTAGTCGCACGCAGACCAAAGTTTGTCAATTTAAAAAAAACAAGTAAGAGAGCTATATTCGGCTGTGCCGAATCTTATATACCCTTCACCAAATTATACTTTAAAATAAATTTTTTTAAATATTTTTAGGTAAACAAAATTTTATTTTTTTTTAAATTGTTTTTCAAAATTTTTTTTTATTTTTTTTTTGTAAAAAAAATTTATGACAAAAAAAATTTTTTGATGAAAAAAAAATTCGGGTTAAAAAATATTTTTCCCGATTTTGACCCATTGTAGCTCCAACTTACTACAGCCTTATCTACATCGTTGCAATGGACTTTGAAATATCTATCATTAGATATCCATATTGTCTATATTAATGACTTAGTAATCCATATATAGATAAAAAATAGGTCAAAAATCGAGGTTGTCCCGGTTTTTTGCTCATATCTCCGTTATTTATGGACCGATTTTGCTGATCTCGAAAGCATGTCTGACAGAATTATTGAAGATTTGAATCCCGAAGATATCTGGGGTCTTCAGAAAATTGATTTCAACAGACAGACGGACAGACAGACAGACGGACATGGCTTAATCGACTCCGCTATCTATAAGGATCCAGAATATATATACTTTATAGGGTCGGAAATGTAGAAATGACAAACGGAATGACAAACTTATATATACCCTTCTCACGAAGGTGAAGGGTATAAAAATTAGGTTTGAGTAAAAAATTCTAAAAAGGCAAATCATCGATCCTCGAAAAAACTTAATTTTTTGTATAGCTCTATATCTTATTTAAATACGTAAAAAATTATTTAATTTTACTTAAATATCAATATTCAAGTCCTAAGGTTTTCACCAATATCAAATTATTATATAAAAAGCTTATACTTACTCTTCAGATGTTCCAAAAACCTTGCCCCCTTTGAAAAATTTTAACGTTTTTTCATATTGAGTTGAAATTTATTTCTCTTAATTTTAAAGAGAGTCGGAGTATAATTACACAGATCAACAGCAAAAAAGGCTTCATTAACAACTATATAGATTTGATGTATCATGGTTACCTAAGTACAAAAATGGTAAAATTTTTGAATTCTATGGATAGATTTTTTTTAATGTTTTTCTCTTCTAAAATTGTGAATTTTTTTTAGATGTTTCTCCGCATAATTTATGATAACTCAAAATGGGTTAGTCCGATATTATTGAAGTAAACTTAGAAAAGTTTAAAGTTATATAACCTTTAATCTGTTTATATATTGCGTTTTAATGTGCTCATTCGTTTCGGAGTTATAATAACAAATTGATTGATATATTTTTTATGTGAAAATAGCTAATTTTTGTGGTAAAAAAATCATCAGAACTTGTTCAGGTTTATTACTTTGTCGCAAATCTACATATAATAGCAACAAAATGAGATATCAATCATAAAAATCGATTGATTCTTTTCGAATTTATTCAAAATTAAGTGCATTCCTTCATTTTCACAGAATTTTAGTTTTTTATTTGATATACATAAAATTAAGTACTTAATGTTCTTCATTTGAATGATTAAATTTTAAAAATATTTTTCCCATACCATGTATAAATTTTCACATGTATATTGCGTTTCAATCGGCCCAGTAGTTTCGGAGTTATAATAACAAATTGAAGCAAAAAATATATTTGTTATGTGAAAATATCAAACTTTTTTATTTTAAAAAAATCATTAAAAATCGAAAACGACATAAATTGTTGAGATTTATTGCTTTATCGCAAAGCCACATGTAATAGAAACAAAATGAGATATCGTGGATAAAAATCGATTGATTCTTTTCGAATTTATTCACAATTAAGTGAATTCGCTCATTTTCACAAAATTTTACTTTTTTTTTGATATACATAAAATTTAGTAGTTTTGTACTTCTTACGATTGACTAAATTTTGAAAACAATTTCCCCAAGCTATTTACAAATCTTCACATATATACTGCGATTTAATCGGCTCAGTAGTTTCGGAGTTATAATAACAAATTGAAGCAAAAATTATATTTTTTATGTGAAAATATTTATAACTTTTATGTTTTAAGAAAATCATGAAAAATCGAAAACGACAGAAATTATTCAGATTTATTGCTTTATCGCAAAGCTACAAGTAATGGGAACAAAATGAGATATCGATCATAGAAATCGATGGATTATTTTCGAATTTATTCACAATTAAGTGAATCTGCTCATTTTCTTAAAATTTTACTTTTTTGTTTGATATACATAAAATTGAGTAGTTTTGTACTTCTTTCGATTGATTGAATTTTGAAAATATTTTCCCCATGATATTTACAAATTTTCACATATATACTGCGATTTAATCGGCTCAGTAGTTTCGGAGTTATATTAAGAAATTGAAGCAAAAATTATATTTTTTATGTGAAAATATCAAACTTTTTTGTTTTAAAAAAATCATGAAAAATCGAAAACGACAGAAATTGTTCAGATTTATTGCTTTATAGCAAAGCTACAAGTAATAGGAACAAAATGAGATATCGCGGATAAAAATCGATTGATTCTTTTCGAATTTATTCAGAATTAAGTGAATTCGCTCATTTTCACAAAATTTAACTTTTTTGTTTGATATACATAAAATTCAGTAGTTTTGTACTTCTTTCGATTGATTGAATTTTGAAAATATTTTCCCCATGCTATTTACAAATTTTCACATATATTGCGAATTAAACGGCTCAGTAGTTTGGGAGTTATAATAACAAATTGAAGCAAAAAATATATTTTTGTAGTAAAAAAAATCAAATTTTTTTTGTTTTAAAAAAATCATGAAAAATCGAAAACGGCAGAAATTATTTAGATTTAATGCTTTATCGCAAATACTTATTTAATACGAACAAAATGAGGTATCAACCATAAAAATCGATGAATTATTTTCGAATTTATTTACAATTAAGTGAATTCGCTTATTTTCAGAAAATTGTATGTGCGTACAAGCGTGTACTTTGAGTGTATATTTTATATGTGTTTTGTTTTTGTTACAATAAGCCCTACTGGATTCGCGCCTACCCTTGCCACTCAATGTGAAGGTTATAAAAACAGCATATTAGTAAAATATTGTGAAATTAAAGAATTCAAAAATATATGTATAATTGGTCAATATTATATCATAATGTCCTAATATTTCACGAATCGGCGGCTCGGCTTAACCGACTCTTGGGCGTTCGTCACAGGTCTCTGCTGGTTGGTTACAATAACAAAACAAGTATGTAAGTATGGTCGGTCAGCCCGACCATATAATACCCTACACTAACTAAAAAAGCAAAAACATTTTTCTTTTAAAATTTCAATAATTTATATTTTTGAGTGATTTTCGGAAGTGGTCCTTATATGGGGGCTATGGACCGATCACCATGAAATTAGGTCTTGTGATTTATGTTTATATGAAATTTTGTGAGTATACCAACATTTTTAATCGATTTATGTACGTTAAAGTTATTTTCGGAAGCGGGTCTATATGGGAGCTATGACTAATTATGGACAGATCATAACAAAATTTGGTGACATAAATTTCGTATATATAAAACTTATTTGGAGCGCAATTTGTGGAGATACATTTATAAATTAAACATTTATGACCGATAAAATCCAATTTCGGAAGGACATTTGTATGGGGGCTAGGTGAAATAATGGACCGATTTCAACCAGTTTCAATAGGCTTGGTCCTTGGGCCGTAAAAATAATATGTACCAAATTTGATCGAAATATCTTCAAAATTGCGACCTGTACTCTATGCACAAGGTTTACATGGACAGCCAGCCAACCAGACGGACGGACGGACATCGTTTAATCGACTCAGAAAGTGATTCTAATACTTTAATTCGGAATACTTTAAGGTGGGTGTTAGACTAATATTTTTGGGCGTTACCAACATCTGCACAAACGCATTATACCCTCCCCACTATGGTGGTGTAGGGTATAATAAACATAGCATAAACAGTAGTATTATTTTAGGAAATTTGTTGCTTGCTATTTTTAAATCATCGTGAAATATTAGGACATTATGACAATATGACATGATAGGAGACCTTGTGAATTGATGAAATTTCTACTGTGTAAATTTCCAAGTTATTTAAACTAAAAAGTAGCATAAACTGTGACATGCCCTTATATTTGTACTCATAACTGCTACATAATAGTTATTTGTATCACTTAAAAGTACATTATTCCATTTGATATTTACATTATTTATGTTATTTTATATGTACGAATATTATTTTTCATTTTCTAAAGATATAAAGTCATTTATTATGTTTGTTTGACAACTGGCGAAGAATTTTTTGCTCATGTGCTTTCTTTTTGCTTTGTTCTAAAATATTCTAAACTATTTTATTTTGAAATTAAAACAAATTAATTATATTTATGACAAGTAATTCAATGAGATTTTTTTCTAGAACTTTGAACGCAATTATAGTAACATTATGTAAATGTGATGTAAAGAATTTAAGTATTAAGGGATTATTGAAATCTTGTGAAAGTTCCTGGTATTAGAAATTATAAACATTGTTATGAATATATTCATATGATTCAGAAAATAATTTCAAGAAAACTGAGTTTAGTTTACTACTCATTTTTTAAATATTTTAGAATTCAAAACTATTTTGTTTATAACCAAATTTTAAGCTTAATTAATTAACTAAAATCGTTAGGTTATTTAAACAAATGTAGCTAAATAAACAGTTATTGCAAATAATTAAATAAATAACGAATTGAAAATAATTCTTGTTTTAAGGAAGTAACATTTGTTTGAAAATGCAATTGATTTGTTTTTATCACTTTGACAAAAATAAATAAATATACAATATAAATATTTATTTAAGTTAAATGTTGTTAGTGTAGTGATGGGTTTTGCTGTTTTTTTTTTTAATTTTTTGGTAAAATAAAATTAAACAAGTTTTTGTTTGGCTGTTGTTTACAGACATACAGACTGAGAAATCATTATAAATACAAACCAAATTTAGTACGTGTATGACGTTGTTGGTTGATTTCGGTTATATGTGCTGCATACAAACTAATTGGGGAAGTTTTCTGTTTCAATTTGAGTTTTGGTTTTTTTTTTATTCTGTCTCATTTGGGGAAATAATTAAGTTTCCTGCAACAAAACAAAAATTTGTGAAAAAAAATCCCATAAAATGTGTAAATTACACAACTAAAAACGTCTTTGTTTTTAACAAAAACATGACTAAACAACAGATGTGTTTTTTTTTTTCTCTCACAGTTATTTTTATCACTGACTGCTGAAATTTCCTTAAAAGTTTTGTTTTGAGGTGATTCTTCCTGTAATTTTACGTTCTGTTCTGTTTAAATATTCTAATATATTTAATATATGTGAAAAAAAACTTATGCAATAATATGGTGATTTATTTTAAATTGAGTTGCTGTGTCTGTTTTTAATTCAATAAAACCTATTAAGCATTTAGTTGTTTGTTTGTTATAGCAAATGATTTTATCACTCATGTGTTAACTTTTCCATAAATTCAAATCAAGCACATGATGGCCATCGATGATTAAAGTGTGATTAGATTCTAAGCCATTTCATGCTAATGCATCTATTTACAATTGTAGAGCATTATTATCACGTTAAGTGAGGAATGGAAAATTTTTAGTTAGATTTTAGTAAAAGGAAAACTTTAATCACACTTTAAGTATAAAAAAATTGTTTTAATGAAATTTTTCGTTAATTACGGCCCACTGTGCCATGTTATTTTTTTTTAAATTCTAACGTTTTTGACTCATAATTTTAAAGATTAAGATATTATCTTAGAAACGTCTTTTATATAGATTTTTTTTCAGGTCAAAGGTCATGTATTTATAATTCAAAATTAAATTATTTTAATTCTAAAAACCCTAGTTATATTACAAAACATTGTGAACCAGCGAAAAAAATTCGTCTTAATAAACAAAGTGTATATTCTAGGCCTGGTTAATGACTTCGATACCCAATTAATGTATAAAATAAAATATTCATATGGATCTCACGTTTACATGTGGAACAAGTAAGAAAGTATGGTCGGTCAAGCCCGACCATATAATACCCTACACTAAGTAAAAGAGCAAAAACCTTTTTCTTTTAAAATTTCAATAATTTTTATTTTTGAGTGATTTTCGGAAGTGGGCTTTATATGGAGTCTATGACCAATTATGGACCGATCACCATGAAATTAGGTCGTGTGATTTATGTCTATATTAAAGTTAACTATGTTGAATTTTGTGTGTATACCAACATTTTTAAGCGATTTATGCACGTTAAAGTGATTTTCGGAAGCGGGCATATATGGGAGCTATAACTAATTATGGACCGATCGTAACAAAATTTGGTGACATGAATTTTGTGTATATAAAACTTATAAAAAGGTGGGTGTCAGACTAATATTTTTGGGCGTTACAAACATCTGCACAAACGCATTATACCCTCCCCACTATGGTGGTGTAAGGTATAAAAATGTGCCAATACATGTCACAACACACATGCAATACATACCGTGTGAAGAATCCTAAAGCGGTAATTATGCTCTTCGCCATGAGTGGCAAGGGTATTTGCGACCCCACAAAGTATATATAGTCTGTATCGTTCTAGATAGCGAAGTCGATATAGCCATGTCAGTCTGTCTGTCCGTCTGTATGTTGAAATCAACTTTCCGTAGCCCCTAAATAATAATGATTCATACATCAATAAGTCGGGAATTCTTCCGAATCTGTTGCTATTTAAAATCGACAAAGTCGGCCCACAAATTGCTGAGATATAAGGAAAAAACCGAGAATACCTCGATTTTTGGCCTATTTTTTATCTATATCTGGATTACTAAGTCATTAATAAGACAATATGGATATCTAATGATAGATATTTTCAAGTCCATTGCAACAATGTATATAAAGCTATAGCAAGTTGGACCTACAATGGGTCAAAATCGGGAAAAATATGTTTTAACCCGAATTTTTTTTTCATCAACATTTTTTTTTAATAAATTATTTTTCCAAAAAATAAAATTTTTAAAAATTAAAAAATAAATTGGAAAAAAAATGTTAATTTTGTTTACCTAAATATATTTAAAAAAAATATATTTTTAAGTATAATTTGGTGAAGGGTATCTAAGATTCGGCACAGCCGAATACAGCTCTCTTGCTTGTTTTTTAAACAAGTTGGCATAAATGTTTAGGTTCACATAAAACTTGTTTATTTGCAATTTAAACACGATTTTAATTATTACAATACAATTATGATTGTTGAAGTAATTTTCTGAGGGGGACCTTGTATTGGAACTAGGGGCAAATGTTGCATATTTTCGCTATACCTTACAGTATAATTTCGTAGTACTTAGAACTAATTTGCTATCTGCTTTAGATTGGCCCTGTCGCACAGACAGACAGATGGACGGACACAGCTAAATCGTCTTAGAACCTTATGAATACCCAGAATATATCGCAAGTGAACCACTTTCCGGGATGAAATTTCCGCCAACAAAATTTTTCAACAAGATCGGTCGAAAACTCTCTGAGTTAGAGGGGATCAATATTTTACATTTTCTCATCCATGTAACTTATTACCTATTGTTCTTAGAAAAATGTGTCCCAAATAGTTTAGATAGCTATTTTTTTAATCGTTCGAAAAAAAAAAATTCATGCCGGTCGGAAGACATCGATTTCAAAAGTTGGTTCACTTAACTTGAAATCCATATATTAAAAAGTAAAAACAGATTATCATCCTTTTTTGATTTGGGCCACTATTTAACGACTTTTTATTAAAAATCTATTTCTTGTTGAAAAATGATCATCGATGATTTGGACCATTATTTACCGAATTATAGCCACTTTTATGTTTTACTTGATTTGCTGATTTGATTTACAGATTATAATCCTTTTTTCATTTGGACAACTATTTAGCGAATTATAGACACTTTTATGTTTTAATTGATTTTGTTTTTTTTAATTTTGATTCACAGTTTATCATCCTTTTTTGATTTGGATCACTATTTACCGATTTGTAGCCACTTTTATATTTTTCTTGATTTTCACATAAAAAATCGGTTTTTGGTAGAAAATATAAGTGATCACAGATTATTATCCTTTTGTGATTTGGACCACTATTTACCCACTTTTATGTTTTACTTGATTTGCATATAAAAAATCGATTTTGGGATGAAAATATAAGTGATCGCCACTTTTATGTTTTACCTGATTTTCATATAAAAATCAATTTTTGGTGGAAAATATAAGTGATCACAGAAGATGATCGTTTTTCCATTTGGACTATTACCCAATTATAGACATTTTCATGTTTTACTTCGCAGATTATCATCCCTTTTTGATTTGAACTACTATTTACAGACTTATAAACACTTTTAGGTTAAGTTGATTTTCGTATATAAAATCGATTTTTGATGGAAAATATAAGTGATCACAGATGATGGTGCTTTTTCCATTTGGACCAATATTTACCGAATTATAGCCTTTTTTATGTTTTACTTAATTCAGTGATCAGCCTTCGATTTTTAGTTGAAAATAGAAGTGATGACAAATGATGTTCCTTTTTGCATTTGGACGACTATTTACCGACTTTTAGCTACTTTTAGGTTTAATTTGTTTTTATATAAAAAATAAATTTTTGGTTGAAATTATAAGTGATTACAGATGATCGTCGTTTTTCCACTTGGACCGCTATTTACCGACTTATAGCCACTTTTAAGTTTTACTTAATTTTCACATAAAAAATCGAATTTGGGTGAAAACCTTAACTAATTAACTTCGGAAAAGTTGATATTCCAAAAAATACAACTAACTTTTTTTTATAAAATGCGTTTTTCTCGTCAATAAATCTAGCAAACATATATTTTTACATTTATATATTATGAAAAGTCGAAAAGTTTCCAAAAATGGCAAAAGACGACCATTTAAAAAAATGTTAATAAGTCGAAAAGTCGACTTTTTGATTCAACTGTAGAACCCATATATTTACCCGAGTGAGTGAGAAACCTCAGTAAGCTAACGTTATTTAACCTTTTTCCCTTATTTTTAAATAAATTTTATCAAAACATATTGTTATGTTTTAACCTTTTCAAAACGTTTGTTTATTTCCTTTAAATAAACCGGATACTTTTGACTGCAAATAAAAGCCGTTTAGTAGTTTAAAAATTGTAACAACTCTTTATTTATTTAAAATGTACAACAACAGAATTAAATAGTCACTCAATGTTTTTTTTATGCACGTCTATAAATTCTCAGAAATACAGACACTTTATAATGTATACGAATTTACTTGAAAAATACAGCACACTTAAAGGCACTCAGTTGATTTTTATTCGAATAGCGTCTCTGATAAACTCACTCACGACTGCAACCTCTGCCACTATTTATAACACTGCCATCTGCACTCTAGTTTGTTCTTTAACTGTCAAAATTCGAATATTCTAGATCTTACTAATACATAAGCCATCTGTGGTGCACTTTCTACAATGTTCTTTAACTGAATATTCGAATTCGAATATACGGTCGCAGCAAACAGCGTTGCCAACTTACAATCAAATCAACTGAAAGCTTTTATTTAATAATGCCCACAGATATGTTACAGTTTGCTATTACAGCACTGTTATTTGAAAGCATTATGCTACTTTTAAATCAGCCCTTAAAATCGTTATATTTGAATTCAAGTACAATTTCGTAACAATATTTAAGTACACATTTTGAACCATTCAGTAAATGTCAATAACAAAGTTTATTTATATTAAATAAAATTTGTCATACAAACTTAATTTGTCATTAAATTAGTGCAAATACAAAATAATCTATAAACTAAAATAAAAAATTTAATTTTTATCAAACTTTTTCTTAACGCCTCTTATTGTGCGTGAGAAATTATGACAAAATGTAGCTAAAATTAAAAATTTGTTATAATCAATATTTTATTTTCGCACGCATTCAATGTGACAAACAAACCTTAATATCTTAAGAAATAATGACAAATTTATAACTTCTCTACAATCAAGACAAATTTTGATATTAAATAGACCGACAACTGAGATTATGAAGTCATTGATTGGTGTGTTATATGTATATATTTAGAACATTGCTAGCTCCTCATAAAAATATCTAGAAATTCCCAGCCCTATTATCAACTGACCAATTTAGCTAGTTTTATTAATTCATTCCTATCAAATACGTTTGCTTATGTTTTGTGTTTATATCAGTAAATTCCTTAGTTGAAAGCACTTCTGGCACAAATGGTTTTGTGGGGTTTGACACATTAATTAATTGATGTGTTAAACAATGTCTAACATTAGTACCAAGTGTTTCATTTTTTTTTAGAGCTAACAATTGAAAGATAAGCTGAAATATTAGTAATTGTATTAATTTTGAAATGTTTTTTTAGTTAATTTGTTGTCATTGATAGAAATCAGTGTAACACTTTAAAATAACTTAAGTTGAAAATCAGAACATTTATATAGAAAACGATAGTCATGTATGACGATCGTATTAAATCTTTTTTGTTAACTCAAGTGTATTGTAAAGATTGTGTTATTTTGATTAATGCGCCTTTAATAGTATTTTGATTAAAGAACCTTTTTGTATTAACAAATCCAAACAGTAGATTAGTAGTACTTGAAGAGCACTTCAAGTACTTACTTACTAACAACTTTATAGTATTTCCAAGAACATTTCAAAATGTTCCCCAAAAAAAGTGTTTATTTGATAAAAGTTACCAAAGACGAGACATAGTGGAGCCGATTGCAAAAACAATATATGGATTACTATCTTTGATATTTTTTTTCAACTTTGTCTTTTTTTAAAGAAATTGGCCCTTTTTTTCAAAATAATGTGTAGGTCTTTTTCTTGAAGAGCTCTTTGGTCGCTTAGTGGGGTGTGGGTGGGGTTATATTTTTCTTAAGTTTCATCAAAATCGGCCCAAAAATAAATAACATTTCGCTATCTTTAAATTAGAAATTCCAAATATTGGAAAATTTGACCTTTACGATTTAAGGTTTAACGTTTTACAATTTTAGTAAAACGTTCAGAGTATATTTAAAATTATCTGGACTATAATATTCTGAATTGATTTTACTAAAAATTCATAACAGTAAGGAAATAGAGATCATTCGCCAAATAATTGGTTTTTCTCGAAATTTTCAAAGTTTAAATCGCAGGTACGGAAAAACTACAAGAGATATTTTCATATTTTTATTCCCTATTATATTCTCAATAAATCCCAATAAGATGATCAACAAATTCTGTAATTTGTTTAACAAAATTTTTAAATATTTGAAAATGGAGTTTTGAAATTGCCGTTAAAAAATTTGTATTTTTATGGTCATACCTGCGAATAGGTTAACGGTATCCTACGAAGACAAAAACTCATAAACAAGTAAATATGGATATATTTTAAGTAAAAATGAGTTTTTATTTTAATATTTATCAAAATACTGTTACGTTTTAACCTTTTCAAAACGTTGGTTTATTTCCTTTAAATAAACCGGATACTTTTGATTGCAAATAAAAGCCGTTTAGTAGTTTGAAAATTGTAACAACTCTTTATTTATTTAAAATGTACAACAACCACAGAATTAAATAGTCACTCAATGTTTTTTTATACACGTTTATAAATTCTCAGAAATACAAACACACTTTATAATGTACACGTTTTCTCTTGAAAAACACAGCACACTCAGTTGATGTTTATTCGAAAAGCATCTCTGATCAAACTGACTAACGACTGCAACCTCTGCCACTATTTATAACACTGCCATCTGCACTCTAGATTTCCCTTTAACTGTCTAATACATACACCATCTGTGGTGTACTTTCTACAATGTTCTTTAACTGAATATTCGAATTCGAATATACGGTCGCAGCAAACATCGTTGCCAACTTACGATCAATGGTCAACTGAAAGCTTTTATTCAATGTTAATAATGCCCACAGATATGTTAAAGTTGGGGCACTGCTATTTGAAAGCATTCTGCTACTTTTAAATCAGCCGTTAAAATCGTTACATTTGAATTCAAGTACAATTTCGTAACAATATGTTAATTTTGATCCCATATTTCTTGTTCTTTTTGCCTGAGACACCTTAATGGCCTGGCAAATTTTTAATAACTTTAAAATTTTTTGACCAATTTCTGTTTTTTATGTCTCATTAGAACAACAATTACGTACACATTTCTATCCTTTTAAATTAAATTGCAAAAGTAATTTCTTAATGGCAAAATTTTTACAAAAACTGATAAAAATTCATTTTTTCCTGCTAAAAGCTCTATGTGATCATTGTGAAAATATAACATTCTAGTTTTGTTCATTAGAAAATTCATGAAACTACTGGATGATGTCACTGTGTATATAAATAGTAACAGCGTGTTGCAGAGTTAGTTAGTAATTGTAGGCGCTGTTAGACTTAACATCAATTGTATTACCTGTGTGTTTTTAAGGTGTGTATTATAAGTGTCTGTATTAACATATAATGACTATTTTATTTAGATATTCTCCAAATTTCACAATTTTCAAAATTTTTTTCTTTCTAAATTACTTTTTTCAACATTACCCTTTTGTGGTAAATTAAAGATTTTGATTGCAATATTTAAACGAACAAACCTTTATTTACGAATTCTTAAAATTTCACAATTTTCTTTAAATATCTGAGACATTTTTACACCGATCAATTTCAATCATCTATTTAATACTCATTTTTGTTAAGTGTATTTAGCGTAAACAAAAATTAAATAACTTTTCTTGCTCTTATCATACAAAATATTGAATTTTTATTGGCAAAAAGAGCATATGTATAAATACAATAATATTTTGGTTTTGCTAAAAAATAATAATAAAGCAAAAATTATTCAATAATATTAAAATATAAAAATTACCTCATATATGGAAAACACAATAAACAAATTAAGTAATAAATAAAAAAAGCTATTAATTAGAGCAACAGGCACATGATAAATAATGTGCCTCTATGATTTAATGAATTGTTTGAAATAGTCTTAACTGGGCCTGTTGTCACAATGACTTATTAGCACAAGAACTCAACATTCCAGACATACTTACAGTTGTGCCCAAAGAAATGGAATAAAACAACGAATTGAATTAAAATATTTATTTGGATGTACGATAATTTCTAGATTTTTTTAATCAACCGCTTGAAATTTGTACTGATTGTCCACTTGCTTACCAAATTATTTTCAAATATGCTGATGGTTTTCCAAAGTTTGTCATTTGTTTCCCAATGCCTTCTATACGCGCAGAGAAAAAATATAGTTGTGCATGTTTACTGTAACCATTTCAACATTGTTACAAGTTTTTTAATAATATTATAGTCACAGTAACTATTTACATGATTGTGGTAACCATAATATGGTTAATTTACGATTCACATGATTGTATCAACCATATATATGGTTCCAGTAAACATGTATATGTTTGTGACAACCATATTTATAATGAATAATTTTATCATTATATGTTGTTCTCAGATTATGATATCCATATGCCGAGAGCAACATAATATGGTAAGTCCTTCATCATATAAATGGTTGTCACAAACATATACATTTTTACTGGAACCATATACATATATGGTTTATACAATCATGTGAATCGTAAATTAACCATATTATGGTTACCACAATCATGTTAATAGTTACTGTGACTATAACATTATTAAAAAACTTGTATATCGAACAAATTATTGAAAGTATATTTGAGTTTCTATTATTTTGCCCATAACTTTTTAAATGCATATACGTGTGAGTAAAATAATTATCTTTTTGTCACTTAAACTAAATGGTTGAAAATTGATTTATTAATTTCTAAAATATTTCATTTTACCAACAATTTCTATTAATAATTTAATCAATAGTTCATAAAAATAGCAGAGTGTATAATCAAATTGTTATTTTTTTTTTTTAAAAAATAATTAATTGGCCTCAGTTTTAATTGGTTCATTGCAATATTGAGACCATAAAATGGGCGTGTTGAAGAACTTTGAGCAGATTATAAAATTCAGTTTGGTATTTAGTAGAAATACTAAAATTTATTAAGTATAAATAGCAGGGGTTTTAGTTTAAAGCATTTTGTGTATTGAGACATGCGGTCGGATATGAAAGATACATTTGTATCGTAAATGAAATCACAAAAATTTGCTTACAAATTGGGCGATATATGGACTTTGTCATTCGATTTGCAGCACATCAGAAAATATATTTACCGAATTGTAAGACGAGCTATATCCGACCCAATGTTTTCTATTGAAAGCGCGAACATCGTGCATATGTCCACCGATTCGCTGGTTGGCGAGCATTCGCAATATGTAATATCCCATGACTGGCGCATAAATCAGACTGAATTTCACCGATGACATAAGTTATGTTGGCTTTGAGCTCCGCTGTGGTTTGTGGCTTATAAACACCACCATAAAAAGTCCAATGGGGTCTAATCTATAGCAAAATTATGGAGCATCCTTCTGTCTGTATTTTAATTAAACAAGCTAATGTTTTAGTGTTGGTTATATAAGATTCAACATTGTTGAAATTTCTTGCAAAAAGTTCAATAAACCCCCAAAGCGCTGAAGTGCAACAGTTATTGAAACGTTTGTTAAGCCGCCACCACTTTATTTGTATCCATAAATAAACTGAACGTTAATTTTTTTTGGTAAATTCATTTTATATGTTTATTTTGTTTTCTTACCTGCTTCAAATGAATATTACAATCGTATAAAAAATAACATAAACAGAACTTACTTTTGCATAAAAGAGCAATTTTTGTGACATTGAACTTAGGATAATAAAGACATTTTTTTATATAAATTTAATAGTGTCTGATAACTGTTATTTTGAGTCATTTATACAACATAAATTTATTCAATTGGTCAATTCAGAAGGTCTCTTATCATGTCATATTGTCATAATGTCCTAATATTTCACAATGGTTTAAAAATATTGGCCAATAATCATAGTCAGAAATAAAGAATACTTAAACTCGACTTTACTCAAGAGTGGACTTTAGGTCTATCATAGACAAGTTGAAGTATACTTCTGACGTTGAAGTCGACTTCAAATATATAACTAGCTGAAGCTGTTATTAATTCGTTTAACAACAGCATCACCAAGTAAAAAAGTTCGGCAGAAAGTAAAAAATGTTTAAGTTACAAGATATTGGTAAAGATTTTGCCATTATTGAACAGTTATCAATAAAATTAGTACCAAAATATTCTAATTATGATATTCATCTTATATATTTCATTTTTCCACAAGAAACTATTTTTTTTCTTTAGTTGTCCCGGTTACTTTTATTGTTTACCTTTTTGGTTATTTTTTTAAATTTTATATGTCAGCTGTTCAGCGTTGCCACTTGTCTGTATTTTGCTGTATATTGTATGAAAACATTTTCTACATTTGCGGTGGCACCCAGTTAAAGTCGGTTCAATTTAAAACATACTTTAATTTTGACTATAGTTGCAAAATAATTAAAAGCAGGTTTTTATTTTAAAGTTGTATCTAAAAAGAACCGACTTTAGTGTTTGACTATGATTATGGGCCATTGTTATTAAATTTCAAGCAAAAAAATATCCTAAAATAATACTATTCTGTTTATTGTGTTGTCGTATGCAACACAATAAATATAGCTCGGTTAAGCTGAGCCGCCGAGTCGTGAAATATTAGGACATTATAACAATATGACTGATAAGAGACCTTGTGAATTGACCAAATGTGTTGGCCATTGTTAGCTATGACCTTTTCCCATCTTTTTGGCAACATATGTATTCCGAGCCAAAATAAATGGTCATCTTTTGAGATTTCGGATGGTCTATTCCAAAGTGAAACGTATCCCAGAGAGACCATTCTGCATCGATCCAAATAAATAGTAGTCGGACAGTGCAAGGTATGGACGGGTGAGGCAAAACATCCCAAACACTTCATTCTAAATTCATTTTAACAGGTATTGCAACATATGACCGAACTTTGTCAACGGTTTCATGTCTGGCCGCATATTCTGGGCGTTTTCGGTCAATGCTCCCTTCAAACGATTTAGTTGCATTCGCTACAGGTTCCCTGTGATGATTTGGTCAGATTTCCGTAGCCCTTTTGCTCCCACAAAATACAGGGCACTACCTTATCGCCATGCATATTTGGATTTGATGTCAATTTGGATGATTGACCGGTCTTCACATACGATCTCTTACGCTTCGGGTTATCGTAATGGAGCCATTATTCATCACAAGTAATTATTTCTTTTATAGCGTTCAATCATCATTTCGGGAATAAAAAATAGTTTTTCAAGGTCTCTCGGCTTCAATTCGAATGGTATCCAAGTTTTCTGCTTTGGATGAATTCTTTTTTATGATTTTGTTGAGTTTTGCCTCCGATTCTTGGTCTTCAATATTTTTTGGCTGGCCTGGGCGATCTTTGTCTTCCGCGTCAAAATTACCACTTCTAAACCGTACAAACCATCTCTCGCACATTGAAACTGATGGAACACATTCATCATGGAACACATTCATGGTGAGCTAATGAAGAAGTAAAGCAAAACACCCCACATATGACGATTCGTTGGTACAAACACGTCCTGTTTTCGTAATCCATCTGACAATTGCCATGTATTTTCCACAGGGAATGAGCAAACATTGCCAATATTTATGGAACACTATTACATTCATTTGGCTAATTACGCACTTGTTTTTTGTTTTATTTGCTGCTTAAGAGTCTGCATCATTTCTAGATAATCAGCATAGCATCGATCAGGAGACAGGATCAAAAAGTATATCCGAGGCGCCCAATTGTATTTCCCAAGGCGGCTCATAGCACGATTGCCAAATCTTTATGAAAAATCATGAGTTTTATATACTGAAATTGTTCTTTTGTTAATTTAAAAATAAGTAAGAAAGCTATATTCGGCTGTGCCAAATCTTATATACCCTTCACCAAATTATACTTCAAAATAATTTAAAAAAAAAATAAAAATTTTTTTTTCCAAATTGTTTTTTTAATTTTTTTAAAAAAAATATTTGATGAAAAAAAAATTCGGGTTCAAAAATATTTTTCCCGATTTTTACCCATTTTAGGTCCAACTTACTTATATATATCGTTGCAATGGACTTTTAAATATCTATCATTAGATATCCATATTGTCTATATTAATGACTTAAGTAATCCAGATATAGATCTAAAAACGAGGTTTTCCCTATCAGCCCAATTATGAATAAAAAAAATTCCGCGGGAGTTTGTTCCCCGGGAGTTTTTTCCCATTGAATTTGAATAGGAATAATGAGAAAAGGGAAAAAACTCCCGGGGAATTTTTATTCATAATTGGGCTGACATAGCTAGATCGTCTTGGAAAGTGATTCTGTGACAAATATTTTGATGTATTTTTTTGGACGTGGGTATTAGGATGGGTAAATTTTTTGGTCAACAAAAACGTTATCTATGAAAAATTCTAAGAAAATTTCCCCAAGAAACAATGGGTATAAAATCAAAACCTAGCTCCCGTTGAGAGGCTTCAAAATTAAATACACAGTTAAGAAATTTTGAATTTAGTCGCTTTTCATTGCTTATCTATATATTCGAAATTTTCAGGAGGTGGTTTGTAAAGAAAAAAAATTCAACAATTCCGGTTAAAACTCGAAATTCCTTTTTCTCTGTGAGTCCAGTCAACTGTAATAAAAAAGCTCTCTAAAGTATGCAGTACAAATTTAGATATTTTATTTGCAAATAAATAAGAACAGGCTGATGTGCGTGGGTTGGAGAAACTTTAAGAACTATCATTAGTAAATGCTATCAACTAGTTTTGATATAAAAGTTTATAAAAAATGTATACCAATGTATAAAGGAAATTTAGTTCTTAACAAAAGATTGTTCTAATTATTTTAAATCGGATGAAAATTGTAAAAGTTATTCAACAAGGTAAATTCTTTCGAACTTTTTTCAAAAAATTTTAATAACTTTTGCAAATATAAACCGATTATAAAAAAGTGTTATTTTGTAGCAGAGTGAAATCTTAAATCTTTATGTCTCTAGGCGTGAGCTAGGTTTTAATTTTATACCCATAATTTCTTTTGGAAATTTTCTTAGAATTTCGTGTACATTTTTAATGTGGTTCCAAATTAAAATCTAGATGGACAAAATTATTTGGCTCTCTTTTGATATAGAATTGGTGTCTCCGATTCCAAAAAAAATGTTTAAAAGATCAATATAAACTTTTTTTCAAGTTACAGTAGGGCCTAGAATATAAAAATCATTAATAAAAAAAATTAAAAAAATACGTTTCCATGTGTTTCTGAAACCAAATTTTTAAAAAGATTTGTATTTACTATATTTCAAGTTACAGTATGGTCTAGATATGTATATAAAAATCATTAATAAAGAAAAAATATTTCTAAAAATTCCATTCAGTAGAAATTAAAAAAAAGTATTTCGGCGGGTGCTGGCGGCTACAATTTCTTTACAAAGATATTCCCCAGAAGATTCTTTAAATGATGTATATAGTCATTGGACGGCCTTCGACGGTCTTTTTTGGCACGCCATATAATATCAGTATATTTGAGACCCAAGTTTAAAAGACTAAAACAGGAAAATATAAGATATACATTTAATAAAAGCCTATATCAAGGTTTACCTATGATTTGAATTATGAATTTCTATATGGTAAAACAATTCAGATATATGTAATTTAGTAAAGCAGTAACATAATAAAAACAAGTAAGAAAGTATGGTCGGTCAAGCTCGACCATATAATACCCTACACCAAGTAAATGAGTAAAAATATTTTTCTTTTAAAATATCAATAATTTATATTCGTGAGTGATTTTCGGAAGTGGGCCTTATATGGGAGCTATGACCAATTATGGACCGATCACCATATAATTAGGTCGTGTGATTTATGTCTATATGAAAGTTATTTATGTTGAATTTTGTGTATATACCAACATTTTTAAGTGATTTAAGCTCGTTAAAGTGATTTTCGGAAGCGGGTCTATATGGGAGCTATGACTAATTATATATAAAACTTATTTGGAGTGAAATTTGTGTAGATACATATATAAATTAAAGATTTATGACCGATAAAGTCCAATTTCGAGAGGACATTTGTATGGGGGCTAGGTGAAATAAAGGACCGATTTCAGTCAGTTTCAATAGGCTTCGTCCTTGTGCCGAAAAAATTATATGTACCAAATTTTATCGAAATATCTTCAAAATTGCGACCTGTACTCTGCATACAAGGTTTACATGGACAGCCAGCCAACCAGCCAGACGGACGGACGGACATCGTTTAATCGACTCAGAAAGTGATTCTAAGTCGATCGGTATACTTTAATATACTTTAAAACGCCCAATATTTTTGGGCGTTACACACATCTGCACAAACGCATAATACCCTCCCCACTATGGTGGTGTAGGGTATAAAAATTAACGAAAATATGATTCAAAATTTTTAAACTTCTGGCGCTTCTGTCGAGAAATCGAAAGCCGCACATTCCAAACTTGGCAAATTTTTAAGAAAATTTTCAGATTTATTGAAAATTTTCGAAATATCAGTCGGTAAATAACAGAAGATCTGTCAGTTTTATGAAAGAACTAAATTTTTTGCACATATTTTCCCCATTTTAAAATTGCAAAAGTTATCAACCCAATGATTAAAAGACCTTTTAATATATGTTTCCAAATTCATGAAATTTCAGGTTTAAGGTTTTTAATTTCTGAAAATTGATAGCACACATTAATTTCTTTGAACTGTTAAGCTTATAGTCCTAAGGTTTTCAATAATACCAAATACTTGTACATAAAGCTTATGTCTATTCTTTGAGGAGACTAACAAACCTTCCATTCTCTTGAAATTTTTAACGATTAAACATTTCATAACTATTTAAATAAATCCAGACATTACTTATGATTATATCATTAAAATACAGAGCGATTTATTAAAACACAAATTACTAAAACAATAGAGCCCAACTTTTCCATAATACCGGCAGCATTTATGGGCATTCCATGATCATCTTCATCACTTTCGCCGGCAAGAAATTTATTGCAACCATTTGAAGAGCAAATGCGACAAGATTCCATGGGAGCGCCATTGTATAACGTCTGACAGGTCAAATATTTGTTGGCATTGATGAAAGAGGTGCAGCCGCGATTGGTAAAAACGGTGTTATTAACTGTAATGAAATATAAAAGTAAATATTAATTGAAGTAATGAAAGCTAAACTGAAATTAAAAGTGTTAACTACCTTGATATTTGATCATATAACAAACGGGTTCATTAATTTTCAATAAAGATTTGACACTACGTCTGTCCTCAATGGGATCTTCATATTCCAAATAGTCATCGTAGTCCGGTAAAGCTACGGGTTTTGGCTTTGTTGGGGTAACAGCAGCAGCTGCTGCTACAGTAGAAGGAGTTGTCTTAATTGCTGTAGATGTTTGGCTGGTTGATTCTTTCAGAGTTGAAGACTGCGTGGTTGGTTTTTTTTGCTCAGTTTTGTTAGAAGAAGTAGTTGGATTTGCAGTTGTAGGTTTTGCAGACCCTGTTTGTGATATCCTTAATTAATGTTATCTGTATCTTAACATATATTACAAATAAATGGCATCATTCTTTTCTATGTTTTAATATTTAAATGTTGTCATACCATCTTATAAATATATTCCGCCATATCTCATTACATTACATTTTTATCTGTTGTATATGTAACAAGCGTAATATCTGTTTTCTTTAAATGTTTGATTAATACTTTTTTGAATAAAATGTAATTTCCAACTATTTCAAAACGCGTTTATCAATTATTAAGAATATAACAATTGGCGACGAGGATAAACCTAAGGAAAAAAAAATATAATATCAACAAAGAAATTATAACCTCAATCAAAATTTCTAAAGTGCACCATGAACGAAATGGAGAAATTGATCGATGCGCTGTCTAAAATGACTCAAGCCATGGTGGAACAACAATCACAACAAGCAAATGTTACCAGCGTTAACGTTATATCAAATTTTGATCCTTTCGACCCAAAGCTGGAGACTTTTGATATATACAAAGAACGACTTGAAATCCATTTGCAGTTAAAAGGAGTGTTTGCTAATAAAGATATGTGTGCAAAACTTATTTTACAATATGTAGGCTCATCAAATTATTCGCTATTGTCAACGTTAGCTGCACCAAAGAACATAAATGATCTGAAATATGAACAAATTGTAAAACTTTTTCAAGGTCACTTCTGCCCCAAGAAAAATATTTTTGTAGAACAACATAGATTTCTAAATGAAGTCCAAAATGAAGACCAAAGTATTTCAGACTTTGTTGCTGTTTTGCAGAAAAGAGCGGCGGTATGTGGGTTCGTATGCTCGTGTAATAAATCTGTGTCTGACATTTTTTCCCGTGCACAGTTCATAAGAGGTATTAGAGATAATGCAATTCGTGAACAATTATTACAAAATACAGATGATTCTTTCATGCAAATCGTCGAAAAAGCAAAGGTATTGGAGGCAGCAAAAATCAATAACAATGAAATAATAAATAATCCATCTACTAGTGATGTGAATCAAATCAAACAACAATTTCCACAAAAGCTATCGGGTACTCAAAATAAAAAACGTAATCGTTCTCCAGCTAAAGTTAATTATCGAAAACTTGGTTTAGAAGGTTTGTGTCTTCGCTGCGGACGAAATAATCATCTTTCAAAAGAATGCAAAATAAACAAAGAAAAATTAAAATGCTCAGCATGTAATAAAACAGGCCATATAAAACAAGTGTGCATAAAATCGAAATTAAAACAAAAATCGAACAATTTTTTTAATGTTGTTGAGTCGTGCTCGTCTGATGACGATTACTTTGAAGAAAACGATAATTTTGGCATTCATCAAATAATTGATATCTATAGCAAAACTGAGATACCATCTTCAGAATTACAGAAATTTTTCACAGCTGTTTTTATTGAAGGGAAAAAACAAACATTTGAGGTAGATTCGGGAGCCGGCTATACATTAATTCCAAAAAACGATTTTGATAAATTAAACTTAAATGTAAAAATGCAAAAGACAAAAATAGCTTTTCGAGCTTATACTGGTGATATTTTCGTGCCACTAGGAGTCGTAGAAGTGAACGTCAGTTATAAAGGTAAACAATCAAAAGAACAAATGTTTGTAGTTGAATGCCAACATTCTCCCCTGCTTGGACGGTTGTGGATACGACACCTTAAGATTGATTTAAATGAAGTAGATCGTGATCATAAAAAGGTAAATAAAAATTCAGACAATGCATCAGTAAAATCAATATCAGAAATAATTCAAAAATATTCTGAAATTTTTCAACAGAAGGTAGGATGTATTCCAAATTTATTATGCTCATTAAAATTACATGAAGGTGCCAAGCCGGCGTTTTTAAAAGAAAGGCAAGTTCCTTTTGCGTTACGTGAAAAGGTAGAAAGGGAGCTCGATTCACTGGAAAGAGACGGCATCATAACTAAAGTCAACACCAGCAACTGGGGATCTCCGTTGGTTGCTATACCAAAGCCTGACGGCACCGTACGACTATGTGTCGATTACAAATTATGTGTCAATCCTCAACTGGAAACAGCTCATTACCCTATTAAAAGAATCGATGAAATTTTCAACACTTTAAGGAATTCTAAATATTTTTGCAAGCTTGACCTTTTTAAAGCATATTTACATGTAGCTGTGGATGATGATAGCAAGCAGATTCAAACGATATCAACTCACAGAGGTACGTATCGAATGAACCGCTTATCGTTTGGTATAAAAACAGCTCCAAGCGAATTTAATCGTATATTAGATCAAATTTTACAAGGCCTTGAGGGAACAATTTCCTATTTTGACGATATAATCGTGCATGGTTCAACTAAAGCCGTATGTGAACAAAGGCTTATCAATTGTTTCGAAAGACTTCAGAAATATCATTTACATGTTAATAAGGATAAATGCGAATATTTCAAAGAGCAAATTCAATATTTGGGTTATGTCATAAGTCATAATGCGATTTCTAAATGTCCTTCAAAAACCGAAGCTATGACAAACCTTCCACGTCCAGAAAATGTTGATGACGTCAGGCGATTCTTGGGGATGGTTACGTATTATGCTCGTTTTATTCCAGATATGGCAACATTGACATTCCCATTACGAAAATTATTGGAAAAAGGAGGCAAATTTGTGTGGTCTAGGAAATGTGAAGAAGCCTTTAAAAAGCTAAAGGAAGAAATTTTAAACGACAGAGTTTTAGTACCTTACAATGCAAGCCTACCATTAACATTGACCTGTGATGCAAGTCCAACAGGGGTAGCGGCAGTACTTTCCCATGTCATCGATAATGCAGAACGTCCTATTGCCTTTATATCGAGAGCTTTGACAAAAGCCGAACAAAATTATAGTCAGCTCGACAGGGAAGCACTTGCAATTATATTTGCTGTAGAAAAATTATTTATGTATTTGTACGGAAGAGAATTTACTCTTGTTACCGACAATCGTCCCCTGTCGAGAATTTTACACCAGAACGCCAAAACACCAGCCATGACGTCAGCAAGATTACTTCGGTACGCATCTTTCCTACAAGGATTTAATTACAAAATTGAACATAAAAAAGCTGAAAATATAGCACATGTCGATTGTTTGTCTAGGGCTCCATTAAGAAATACCTCAAAATTTAATCATTTTCTCGATTCAGAAACACAAATTATTCAAGACCAAACCATAAATGAAATTTCAACGTTTTCAATTACAGCCACAACGATTGCAAAAGAAACTGAACGTGATCAAGAATATTTCAATTTGAAAAAATCATTATTAAATGGACACAATTTTGACCCTGAGTACTCAATACAAAGTGGAATTTTGTTCAAAGGAAATCGTGTAATGATTCCTTCAAGCTTGAGAGAACAAATTCTTAGAGAATTACACCATACACATGTTGGTATTGAGAGGATGAAACAGCTAGCCAGAAAATATTGTTATTGGAAAAATATTGATACTGACATAGAACGCCTTGTAAGATCTTGCCAAAATTGTGCCATGGTAAGGAAAAATCCACCAAAGGTTGAAACACACCAATGGGATGAGCCGACCCAGAATTTTCAAAGAGTACACATTGATTATGCGGGACCTTTCCAAAATCACCATTTTTTCGTTTTGGTCGATGCAAAATCCAAATGGCCGGAAATCCGCATAATAAAGGAAGCTCCAACGTCTGAAAAAACGATTTATTTGCTACAAAACATTTTCGCAACACATGGCCTTCCCGAAATTATCGTGTCGGACAATGCCACAATATTTCAAAGCGCCATGTTCAGATCGTTCTGTACAGATCACGGCATTATTCAAAAATTTATTGCACCGGGGCATCCCGCCACAAATGGTCTTGCTGAAAGACACGTCCAGACTCTGAAAAGAAAATTAAAATCAATGGAAGATGAAAATATGCCACTGCACATAAAAATTCAAGAAATTGTTTCGAGATATAGAGCCACGCCAATGGGAAACGGGAAAAGTCCGGCCCAACTTTATCTTGGTCGTGAACTACGTATTAAATTGGATGCTATTCGCCCAATGCAACACGCTAAAAACAATGCAAATAATTTTACAGTACGCGAAATTAGTGTGGGAGAAAGGGTCCAAGTACGTTGGTTTGAGAAAAACGTTCCCACTTGGAAATTTGGCACCGTCCTAAAGAAACTCGGAAACCTTCATTATCAAATTCGACTAGATAACGATTATATTTTGAAACGACATATTAATCAATTATATAAGTCAACGGTACAAATCCTAAATCAACCAGCTGTACTTCAAAATTCTTCGGAAAAAAAGAAACCTCAAATAGAAGAAATCATTATTCATCGAAACCACACACAGCGCTTACCACAAGTCGCTGCGGAACCACAAGAGCCACGGACGCCAGGAAGTGCCAGGCGCTCTAATAGGCCTAGACGATTACCAGCTCGTTTTGGAGACCATGTCATCTATTAGTGTGGGAGATTGTGATATCCTTAATTAATGTTATCTGTATCTTAACATATATTACAAATAAATGGCATCATTCTTTTCTATGTTTTAATATTTAAATGTTGTCATACCATCTTATAAATATATTCCGCCATATCTCATTACATTACATTTTTATCTGTTGTATATGTAACAAGCGTAATATCTGTTTTCTTTAAATGTTTGATTAATACTTTTTTGAATAAAATGTAATTTCCAACTATTTCAAAACGCGTTTATCAATTATTAAGAATATAACACTGTTGCTGTTGGCTTTGTGGTAGTTTTACTCTGTGTAGCCATAATAGTTGGCTTCGTGGTAGTTTTACTTTGCGTATTAGTAGCAGTTGGCTTTGTGGTGGTTTTACTTTGTGTGTTAATAGCAGTAGTAGTTGATTTTGTGGTTGTTTTCTGTCCAGAATTTAGAACACTCACTTCATCATGTGACTCCTCACTATCTAGATAATTGTCAGGATCTTCTGGCAACATGGGTTTTGAGGTAGGTTTCACTGCTGGTTTATCTGTTGCACCGCTTTCCAATATTATGGGTTTCGCTGTTGTCTCAATGGAAATTTCACCACAAATATGCAATTCTTTGAAATCTTCATACTCATTACAATCTTCACAGACATAACATTGGAGACCTTGAATTGGTGGAGGGGGAAACAGAACGAAATTCATTTGTAGTCATTTTGTTTATCAATAAAAACATTAATTGAGAAATTATTTATTATGCTGCATATACACTTTGTTATGATAGGTATTTATTTTTTTATCTCAATTATCTTATCTTATGCAATTATTTAGATACAACATTATTATCATCGTACTCTTAAATACATAATTGTAAATATGTACATTAGGATGGCCTTAAAAATAAAAGAGATTTTTGTCTGTTCACAACTGAAGCAAAAGTTTAATTCAAAATGTTTGTCCTGGCATCGATATTTCGTGAGCTGGATCCAAGGATAAAAATCTAGATTTTTAAATATTTTTCTTAATTTTTCGCAAAGGAAACACATGAAATAATGGTATAAAGTGAAAGGAGATTTCAATAAAATTGTTCGACATTTTGAGAAATGTTAACCTCAAACAAACTAATATTTCATTTCAGTTGGGAACATCGACTCCCTATTTTTCTTCCATACAAATGGGGCCATCCTAATGTTCATATATTTATGTTATTATTGACAATTACGTATTTAATGGTTTCCAGTTTTTACTCATGGCATTTCTAAGTTTATTACCCTATACATGACCGATTAAGTGTACATTTTATACACTAATGGATTATTCTGTGCAATAAAGATAGAATCTGAATCCGGAAAAAAATATCCAACTTTTCTATCACATTTAATTTAATCAGACGGATTTCATTTCGAAAATGAAGAAGAACTGCTGTCATTATATGTTTCTATACCATCATCTCAAAACTCATTGTAAATTTTATCAGGTTTTTTTAAATGTTGGTGTAACCTTGCTGGACAGTTTCAAGTTTTAGGAAAGAAATCCAGATATAAATAAAGAAAATGGATCGCTAATGACATTACAACACAGATTTCATGGAATAACAGTTCAAAGTGGTAGCCATCTTTAATCATCTGTATCGTTGTCCGTGCTTAAGATGTATACCAAATATAATATTCTGGAAGTTCAACTTCTACTCTTTTGATTTTTTCATATGGCCTTAAAGAATATGTACATTTCTGCTTATGTATATTTTTGGAAATTTTTCAATAGAGCTTTAGTAAATACAGGAGATCTGGAAAAATCAATATCACGATCTCGTAAATATACATTCAATTTGCTAAGGGAAGTTCACTTCGAATTTATAACGTATAAATTATGAGCAAAGTCAGACAGATACTTTTCTGTTACTGTTCTCAAACGGAATTGAAAACATCCGCAAAAATCTTCAAATATTGTTTGTTCCTATGAAAACCTTTTCAGGGATAATTCAAGTATTTAACAATCCTTTGACTAAATGAAATGAACAAAAGTATAGGAAAACTAAAAAAAAAACTCTCATAGCTTTTTTAACTAACACCACTTAGGTCTTTGACAAGAGGCTTTCCGCTCTATGTATATTTCTCTATGAACAAAATGTTCTTCTAGAGGTTTACATTCATTTTAAACCAAAGCCTAGTACTCTGTTCATATTTGCGAAAACTTTTGGTTTTTTCATGCAAAAAATTGTATATACAACAAATGATCAGCTGTTGGTTTTAATTTTGTGTGAAAGAAGTGCTGCTTATGTTATTTCGTGTGGAAAAATAAGGTTGTCAGATGTATTTCACATGTTTTCCACAATAAGAACAGAGTACTGCTTTTGCGAAATTATTTCGCATATATTTCATTCCAAATATTTTATATGTAGTTTGACAGCATTTCGCATGAAATTTTGAACAGAGTACTAAGCTTAACTCAAGAATATTTAGAAACTAATTTTCTAGACAAACGTTTCGTCCGTTTCACTTAATCAGGCTTTAATTGTCCAATAATAAATTAAATACGGAAGTGCTTTTTATTATCCTAAAATACCGAGGTAAATAAGTCATTGCTTTTGTAAAGCAGTTTTTGTTTCCGTTCTGGCTTTTCAGGTTCTTCAAAGAGCAGCTTGAAATTTTCATAACCACAGAGCTGTCTTATATCTTCGGGAACGAAGTTTCGAATAGAGGATTCGACGAGATAAACGCTTCGGCTCTCGGTAGGATAACGATTTATTATGGGAAAATAAAATACAAAGTATGCAGATGCAATCCGAAGACATAAATTCTACAGCTCTCGTTGGCTAACTATGGTTTATTAGTTATGGCTAGCTAGTTAAGGCTAGCGGCACTCGGTTGGATAACGATTAATTATGGGCAAATATAGTTTTGGATGCAATCCGTGGAGATAAATTCTTCAGCTCTCGTCGGCTAAGTCTGCTTTTACACACAGCAAGTTTACTTGAAGCAAGTCTCTTCGATTCCCTTTTAAACTTGCTCGACCGTTTACACACAGCAAGTCTGTGTTCAATTTTGTATGTCAAAACCTAATAGACGCCATAATGAAAATGAGAAAACAAAAGAGAATTGAAGAGACTTGCCAGTACAAGCAAGTGTGTACCCCTCTTCTTTCTTCTTGCCTCTCTCTCCTATAAACTCTAGACTTGCGCAAGTAAACTTGCCCGGTGTAAAAGCAGACTATCTACTACTTATTGGATATGACTGGCTAACTTATACAGTCCGACGAAATAAATGCTTCGGCTCTTGTCGGCTAACTATGGTTTATTATTTAATATTAGCTAATTAGTACAATCCGACGAGATAAATGCTTCGACTCTAGGTTGGTTATCTATGGATCTTGGCTACGGTATCAACATTAATTTTGATCTACAAAAATTCGAATATTAATAAACTAAAATACCCCTATATAGTCACCAATTTCTAATCGAAATTGTCTCTCCCAAAAATATTTTCAAAATCCCTAATGTTGGGGAAAAATCTCATTCTCAGTCATCTCATTCTTAGCCATCAGTTTAAATTTTTCTTTCCCTCCAAAGCATTGACGGCGAAATAGAAAAGTTCGAAGCTTATTCTTCAAAATATTCTCTATAAAGAAGTATGTTTTCAGAATAGCCTAAAAGTTTATTTCAAAAGCATAAACAAGGAAATTTCAGAGTTCACTATAATTTATCTTAAACATTTTATATTCAAAATGTTTACAAAATATTCCTAGAAAGCTGACATTGTTGTGGGAAAAAATGATTGGTCTAATACTCTAATACCTCTGGGAAACAAATGATGAAGTGAAGATTCTTCCAAATTTACTTAAAAAAATTATTAGGTAAAAAAAATGGTGAAAAATTAAAATTTGGTGAAAAAAATCAATCATGTTTGTAAGTAATTGGAGTAGAGTATTGCAAACCCGAAACCGAAAACCGGTCAACCGGTTTTTTCATCTTTGTAAACTCCACCGGTTTCGGTTTTTTAACAAACCGGTTTTTGTAAGACGGTTAACCGGTTTTAATGAAATATATTTTCTAAAGCTCATTCAAACATATTAATGAAAAACTTTGATATCATTTTTTAAAAATATTGATTTATTTTATAGAAAACTATAGCATTTGACAAGATTTCTTAAGAATTCAAAAATGATAAATTTCCGAAGATTTAGTACATTAACACATTTCCAATTAACGTCCAGAAATAAAAATAAATTTAAGGAGACCTTTTTCATATTAAACAAAAATTTAATATTAACCGGTTAACCGGTGTTTTCGAAGACAAAAACCGAAACCGTTTAACCGGTTTTTTTTTAAAAACACACTTTTTTGTTTAAACCGGAAACCGGTATTTTAAATTTGCCGGTTTTTTGAACATTCAAAATTTGGTAAGTCGATTTCAACAGACATAGCTATATAGACTCCACTATCTAGGAGTCACAAATGAAAAAGGATTGTCATTCGAATGAAAATTATTCGAATAATCGAGAAAAAAATATATTATTTATTTGAATGAATAACATTTTTCAATGTAGAATACAAAAATCTATCAATCAAAATTTGTTGTTGATTAATCGAATACTCGAATAAATTCATTTTCAAGTTAAAATTAAAAAAAAAGTTTTTATAAACCAAAATTTGGAGAAAAATATCTCAAAGAAACAGAACCAATGTTATTTTATTAGAAACGTCTTTTTACATTCATTTTCCAATCGATTTTGGATTAATATATCAAGCTCAGAACTTGAATTCATGACAATCCGCACCCTAGTTATGTCTTAATACTTTATTGATTTTCCTTTTCAAGCTCAAACAATAAAATCAAATTTCATTAATTAAAAAAATCAAAAGACTGAGACCTCTTGTAAAGAAAAATAAAACTGTGTCAATGTTAAATGATAAAACGATAAAAATAAGTAATTTAATTTTATTTTTGTGATAATGATTCTTATCGAAAATTTCTCCAGAAACAATTTAATTTTAATGTATTAAACGTGTACATATTTATAACAATTAATTTCATTAATATTATTGAGTTTTTCATTTAATTGGAGTATGGTGCTCCAAAAAATTATGTTTTCTCTAGGTACTTGTGCAAAACTTCTTGTATTTTAAGGTTATTAAAAGGTGAGCTTTATTATCAGTCATTTGCAATAAAGTAAACATTAATGTAGCCGATATTTTTCATACATATTTTACACGCATGTATCAATACGTGTAAAATTCTTTTCGATGAAGTACTCAAGTTCCATTCTACTCTTTCAATTACACTTGTTATCTCAATTAAAGCACTTAACAGCCACAATGGGATTTACAAATTGTGTGTCTGACTCATTTAAATGTTCCCTTTTATTTCTGTTTGAATTCTTGTAATGTTTTGTATGCAATGTGGTGGCAATGAAAAAGTCTACATTGTAAGAGTATCTTTGGGTATGAGAAATGTAAATATTTGCTAAATACTTTTGTTTGCATCTGCTTCTATTTACAACACAGCTTTATCTTTCTTTATCGTTGGGAGAATCCATCCCAAAGCGGAAAGAAAACAGCACTTTTTGTATTTGTTATCTCTGATTTAAACGAATACTACCACAATTAATAATGTTGGACATTGTATGGTTTAAAAGTTATGTTTAGTTGTATGTAAAATTTTGTAAATATTTTTCTCAATTTTCAAGACGCCATATTTTTGGACCAAATGAGGCAAATGCAATAGTTGCCCGCTTTGGAATGGATCATCCCTATTATAAATTATCAAATACTTTTTTCTTTCAGTAAATATTTCCAAAATATTAGATTTTTTCATATCAAAAATGGTGATTTTTTTATATTGAAATTTTTCTGAAAAACCTCTTATTTTAGAGATATCGAAATTTTAAAGGATCTTTTTTCAAATAATTTGTTTAATACCTTGTACAAGACACTTTGTAGCCACTCCTATCAATAAAAAACTGAAAATTACACTTTTTAAACTCATTTTATTGTTCTAAAATCCGCTTTTCAAATACGTTAAACAAATAACGTTTATTCAATATCGGCTCTTTAAAATTTCAAGAACAATTTAACCGCCAAACGTCTAAAATTATACTGATTGTTAATGAACTTTTGTTTTTTTACTTCAAATCAAATTTTAATAGCAGAATCTTCAGTTAGTTTTGTTTTTTTTTATTCTTCTTGTTACCACAAACAGCAACTGATGAATTTGTTTTTAGAAAACAGAAAATGCGAAAAAAAAGAAATTGCAATTTGAACTGATAAAATCGGCTGCTTTTTTGTCATGTTAACATGCCAATAACAGAAACGAGAACCAAAAAATGCTACAATTATTTTTTTATTGGAAAAAAATCTTTGAAGAATACTTGAAATTAAATGGTATCAGGTATGAAAACCTAAAAAAAAATGATAAAAGCAATTTACATTTTTAGTTTATCAAAGAGGAAAAAATAAGCAGGTAATGATGATAGCAACCTGCAAATATTTGTTATTATTCATTATACCATGAATCAATTTTTGACGAGAAAAAAAGATTAATAAATGTCTTATATTCTTTCATTAATATGTTTAGTACATATCTAATTATTATACTAACCATCTCCCACCAAATTGTAGCTTGTTGTTGTAGACGCTGCACAGTGGGGCGATCGACAAGAAGTGGTTATAAATCTGAATCTTTCAAACTACTAAAACGATTGCAAAATTACATATGAACGCATCGTGGAGGAGGACACTGGCTTTAAGAAAAATTAATTTGTGACCCTCCTGTTACAACACAAGGTGAGATTGACATCCTGTAGTCGGGATCCACGAATAAGTTCCTCAAAAAAGCATTTTCTCGGCTGAAAAAGTTTGAAAATTTTAACTGGGTTTATTAAATCATAGACAGATAGTCTAGTAAATGACTCTTTTAGACTATGCTCTTAAAATTTAAAAAATATGTTCTTAAAAAAACACACTTTTACATAATTTTTAACCAAAAAAAATTGACTTAAATTTTCAAATAAAAATCGTTGTCTATTGGATCTGAAAACATTTTTATACATAGAAAATATTCGTTCGAAATCAACTGATGTTACAGAAGCAAATTTAAAAGACTATATTTCTTTAACACTTAGAACGGTTAAGTTTGAATTAGAACTAAAATTTGATATTTAGATGGCGCTATTATTAAAATAGTGCTTATTTTGTATTAAAACAAGTAAGAGAGCTATATTCGGCTGTGCCGAATCTTATATACCCTTCACCAAATTATACTTCAAAATAAAAAATTTAAATATTTTTAGGTGAACAAAAATTTTTTGTCAGTTTTTTAATTTTTTGGAAAAAAAAATTGTTCGAATTGTTGTTTTAAATTTTTTTAATTTTTTGGACAAAATTTTTTTTGATAAAGTCAAAATATTCTATTAAACAGTAAAATATGCTCTAAAAACTCAAAAATATGACATAAATATGCTCTTAAAACAAATATATGCAAAAATATGAATTTAAGGGTAAAATATGCAAAAATATGCACTAACAAATCGATGCCAAAATTCTTAAATAGTTCTGAAACGTGTAAATATCTTATCCATGTGCTCATTAGACTCACCAGAAAAAACATGCATTTGCATATTTTGGTTTCCCTGCTCATAACAAACCAGCAGCATGCTGTGTTCCAAGACTTCAGCTTATGGTTCCCAAAGTATTGCTAGTATTGGCTGTAAAACTCTGTCAATAGAAAATATTTAAAATGTCAATGAATGAGTTTTAAATTTATACTTACGATCTTTAGCCACCATTTTCAGACAATTAATTTCAGGAATTTAAAGTTGGTTTAGCTAAAAAATGCATGTGTCAAACGATTTAATTTTTCCCAGGCTACATTCCACAGTAGCGCAGAATCAACATGTTTTGGAAATAAATCTGGCATTGCTAATGCTCCAGGGGCGGCACTATAGTGGCTCAAAGTAGGGTACCTTCGACATGTAAAATTTTTAAACACGTGCAATTTTTTTTGTTTCCCATCCGATTTGTCATTCTAAATAACAAAGTGTAAAAAACCTTGTCATAAGGTTAAAGGTCTCGAAAATTATAAGAGATAAATAGCATACGCAAGCATGTTTATTCAAGACCTAGCCGAGCGCTTTCCAAAAATATAAAGGGATGGGAAACAAAAAAATGGCACCGGTTTAAAAATTTTACATGTCGAAGGTACCCTATTTTGAGCTCCCATAGTGCCGCCCCTGGAGCATTTGTAGGATCAATTTTAATAACTTAAACTCGAATACTCCTTACTTAATGGATCCATTTCTCATCGCAAGTAATGATTTTCTTTTATAGCGTTTAAACATAATTTCAGACATTCTAAATCATTTTTCAAGGAATGTCGGTTTTAATTCGAATGATACCAAATTTCCTTGCTTTTAGATGAATCCTGCTGTTCGCAAACTTTTTGAAATTGCAGCTGTTATTGAATTTGATAACAATCTTCATGTAGTAATGCCTCCAATTCTTGATCTTCAATCTTGTTTGTCTGGCCTGGGCGAAGAAGTAAAGCAATACTTCCCGCATATGACGCTTTGTTGGCAGAAAATTCAACATTTTCGAAGCAAAAAAAACTTAGTTGTTCAACAACTTAGTGAGAATAAATGACTGATATATACCCTTCAAAATGACGTATACGTTTAACAATTTTAACTACTGCACAGTGGGGCAGAATCAAAATTTTTTGGAAATAAATCTGGCATTTCTAAACGGCAGGTCCGATCGGGATAACGTAGGCGTAGCTAAGGAGTATTCAAGTTTAAGTTATTAAAATGGGCCCTACAAATAATCCAGGGGCGGCGCTATGGGTGCTCAAAGTAGGGTACCTTCGACATGTACAATTTTTAAACACGTGCAATTTTTTTGTTTCGCATCCGACTTCAAAGATTTTTATATTTTTGGAAAGCGCTCGGTTATAAGCATTTCAAAATTGAAATTTTCAAATTTTGCCATACCTTGGTCCGCATTTAAAAATATAGGTCGTAATTTTGGACCGAATGGACTTGAATTTTTTGGTTAGTTAGAAAATAGAATTGCAAATATCATACAAAAGATTTCAGAGCAATATCAATTCTGGATTCAAAAATAAACGATTTTCAATTTAAATATTCAAAAAATAGTTGATTTTTGCTGTTTTTTGGACAAAAAGGTGACTTCACTCTTTTTTTATTAAAAAAAACTTTCTTTAAGAACATATAAGAATTTTATATTTTTCTATAATGTATTCTTAAGGAGAACATTTTGGTATAAAAAACATGTCCCATATTTTGAAAATGTCGCCAAAATGTATCAAAATTTCAACTTTGGGCCACATGTTCTAAAAGCCCAAACGTGGGATTAGAAAACGGAAAGCAGCTTTGGAAACCTAGATGTATTTCCTATTTACCGCCAAAGTATTTTCCCAGCCCCAAGTAAATTGTGGACCCTATAGGCAAAATTGTAAAAAACGCCATTTTTGGGATTTTCGCCTCAATTTTTAAGAATTGCGGGATTCCCTTTGACCTTTTGACAAATTTTTTTACACCTTGTTAGTTGGCCATCAGAACATCAACCAGTCAGTCTAATTTGAAGCATCGTTACATAAAGATAAATTAACTGACTTACAGTGTGCTGTATAGGTTTGTTTGCAACAATGCTGCTTTTATTTGAAATCAAAAGTATCCGGTTTATTTAAAGGAGATAACCCACCGTTTTTAAAAGGTAAAATCTTAATATTAAAACCAAAAACCGCGTTCAAAAGATACGCCATCTATTGCAAATTCCGCATTTTAATTCATACTACCAATTAAAATTCATAAAATCTATTTTATTAGAATTTTATAGCATTTGCTACATTACATAGTGCTACACGAAAAAATATAACCACATAAGGACAGCAGTACGTGATAAAAGACCATAAAAAAAGACCCGTGTCTTCCAGTTTTGCCCAAAGTCATGCACTTTTTTAAGGGCCCCCAAAGATTTCATTTTTGCAAACAAGATATCAGTTTCTCAGGCTGATATATTTCAATTTATTTGAATTTTGATTTATTCTCTGAGGTAAAGTTGTAGCTCTTGTCATAAAAAACAAAAAATGGAAACATATAAAATCAAAAAAACTTCATCTTCAAGATCAAAATCGCAACAAACTTTAAAAATATGGAAATAAATTTAGAAATATTTTTTGAAGCTTTAGTTTATAATAATTTAATAGTTTATGGCTCAAAACACTTAGGTACATTTTTGTAGTTGATTGTTTCCCTGATTTGTTTTGCGGTTTTGATCTTGAAGATGAAGTTGTTTTTATTTTATATGTTAACAATTTTTGTTCTTTATGACAAGGGCTACAACTCTGCCTCAGAGAGTAAATCAAAATTCCGAACTGTTTGAAAGATATCAGCCTGAGAAACTGATCTCTTTTTTGAAAAAATGACACCGTGGCCCCAAATCTTAGAGGCCCATAAAAAAAGTGCATGACTTTGGGCGTTGTATTTCCATGATATAAAAAAATGATTTTAAATTATTTAAAACCAATACCGCAGTTTTGAGTTTTATCGTTTTTTTGGAAATTTTATTTTAATTAATGTTTCATTTATGTTCTTCTTACCATTTAAGGGTTAATTTTTTCACAAGATGCTGCACAATGAGTCATTGCAATAAAATTTAACTCTTTGTTTAATATTTTTTTTTTTTTGAAGAAAAAACATTTTTTTTATTTATTTAATTGTCATTTGTTTTTGGTTTTTTGTTGCTAAACATTAATATACAAGTACATAGTTTTTTGTTGTTGTTGATTTTTTTGATTATTGCAAATAGTTTTTTTTTGTTTTGTTTTATATTACTAACAATTTTATTGTTCTAACAATTGCTTTAAATGTGTGTTTTCATGATTCTTTCAATACTAACATTTATTTTTTTTACGGTTTTCCTAAGTATTTTTGTTTGTTTTTTATTTTTTGCTTAATAAAATTGAAAAATATTGATTAAATTAATTTGAATTATGCAAATGTTTTGTGTGTTTTTTTTAATGAAATGTAATTTGTTGTTGGTGTTTTTATTTTAATATTTAATTGTTTTGTTTTTTGTTTTAATAAAAAAGGCATTTAGGTGAATATTATTTTTGGTTTTTCCTTTAAATACTTTCTTTGAAACTTAGTTTTTAAACATTGTCTTGGAATTGTTTGTGTTTTTTTTTATTGGTTTTAATTGTATAATTGTGGTTTTTTACGGTAATTTTTAAAAATAAATATTTTTGTGTTTATGAAAATAAGTACAAATTTTGGTTTGTTTCTGTTTAAATATATTTAAAATATTAATAATTATTTATAAATTATTGTTAAGTTTAATATTAATAACTTAAGTTGATTAAAGCATTTTTAGTTTATTCATATATTTATTATTAATTAATATAAAATGTTTGAAATTGTATTTAATAAAATTAAATATTTTGCCAAAAAGTTGTCCAATAAAGGGAAATGTAAGCTTTTCGCTACGTTACTTGTTCTTCAAGGTTTAGTTAAGGTTTAACTACTCACTGCAAGTTTAATGCATTCATTGGAGATAGTTAAAATTAGTTTAACTATGTATTGACTAAAAAAATTTAAAGTTTAAACTTTGTTTAAACCAAAAATGTAGTTAAAGAATATTCATTTAATAATTTAATTCATTAAACAGCAGTTTAACAAATTTCAACTGAAAACATTTCATATAATTTTTATTTTTCTTTCATAAAATTTAATATTCTAATAAATTTGCATAAATATTAATCATTTTCTTTTAATCCATAATAAACCAATAAATACATAGCTTAACATTTTCCTTTTATGATTTTTTCCAGCTACACATTGCTTTTAAATTTTCCTACTCCGATTTTAAATATTCACTACAATAAGGCCTATTTACACATACTCACATTTAACTTCATAAAATGTTTATTTAACACGTATATACAATAAAAATAAAAAAATCTTAAACAAAAAAATTAAAAAATAAATAATATTAATATTAATATTCAACCACTCTTTGTAACTAATCTAATCTAAATATTATTTCAAAACTTTCACCACAGCCTAAAAATCATGTATTGTACAGGAACTGTCATTAGGGCCATAAGCATAGAATCAACCAGAATTGAGGCACCATTGCAATTGTCTGTGTAGCAATTAGAACAGTGAAATTGTTCTACTTCATTTTCTTGTTGCACCATGTTGCGACGTCCATTGTTGTTGTTGTTACTGTTCATATTACTCTGTGTTGCTTGTGTACTGCCGGCCGGTGGCAGATTTAATTTTGAGCGTAAAATTTGACAGGCATCCGACTCTCCTGCACTGAGTTGACAAAACCGAGCCGTAACCATTTTGCTGGTGTTGGCTGCAAAGGTGGTGTTAGAAAATTTATTATTTTTTTAAATTAAAATATGGGATTGAAAGTGTTTCACTGTCGAAATTGATACTTACGATCTTTGGCCACCACTTTCTGACAATTCATTTGAGGACTCCTATTGGCTCCCGTATCAAAATATGCAATTTTGTTTAGCTCAAAAAGCCATGTGTCAATCGATTTCATTTTTTCGAGAGTACATTCCTGGAATAGAAAAAGAAGAGAAGAAAAATGCACATATTTAATAAAAATCAATATTTAAATTTAATTATAATTTTAGTATTAAATGTGCTGCACAAAATATTCTCAATTCAGCCCTTTAAGATATAATTTCTAAAATCTATAAAATTAAATTTTTTGAAATGTTGAAACGGTACCCTGAAAAACTTTCGTAATGACCTAAAATACCACCAAAAAAATGTTTAGCTTGTTCTAAGAAGGGCAATCTGTTCCGACTTTCGATTTAGTTTTGAGGTGCATTTACAAGGGGAACAAATTCATTTCTATTCAGTTGAGATATAAAAGACAAAAATTGGTTAAAAAATGTTAAAGTTATTAAAAAATCGCCATGTAGGAACAAAATTAACATATTTTGAGAAATATTAAAACAAAAGTCTATTCTTAATTAAAATATATCCATATTTACTTGTATATGAGTTTTTATCTTCATAGGATACAGTTAACCTATTCGCAGGTATAACCAAAAAAAAATATTTTTTTAACGGCAGTTTCAAAACTCCAATTTCAAATTTTTAAAAATTTTGTTGAACAAATTTCAGAATTTTTTGAACATCACACGGGGATTTATTTACAGCATAATAGGGAATAAAAATGTGAAAAAAGTATGTGAATACCTCCTATAGTTTTTCCGTACCAGCGATATAAATTTTACGATTTTCGAGAAAAACTAATTTTTTGGCCATATTTTGGCGAATGGGCAGAATTTCCTTAGTGTTATGATTTCTAAGTAAAACCAATTCAGAATATCATAGTCCAGTTCAATTTAAATATAGTCTGAGGTACCGTGAAATAGCTCCCAAAAGAAATAACTCCCAATGAGATAACTACCATCAAAAATGAAATAATTCCCAAACTTGAAAAATGAAATAACTACCAAAGGGTATAATGAAATTACTCCCAATAATAGGCGGTTTCATAATTTCAAAAATATTAGTCCAAAAAAAAGCGAAAAAACTCCCAATGAAATAAATTCCAATAGATATGAAATAATTCCCAATCCGAAGCAATTTATGTAATCTAACTCCCAATGAAATAAAGATCTTCAAAAGTGAAATTATTCTTTGCTTACCAAACATTTTTTGCATTGCAGGCCTATGGCGTAGCGCTATGGTTTTCTCCTCTGGGGTGTATCAAAATCTGGCTTCGCTCATAAAAGTTTTTTAAATTGCCGGCCTTTGGTCGGGCGCTAAGGTTTTCTCCTCTGGGTGTATCAAAATATGGCTTCGCTCAGAAAAGATTTCTTTCATTGCAGAAATGTTTTATAATATTTCAGAAAGCCGATTTATATTTCACACCAGATTAAGAAATCATTGCGACCTTACAATGGCCGTCAATGTAAAAATAATCTTTTCTGAGCGAAGCCGGTTTTTGATACACCCAAGAGGAGAAAACTTTAGCGCGCGGCCGAAGGCCAGCAATGCAAAACAAATTTTCTGCTTTTGCAAAGTAGAACCCAACAAAATGAAATAACTCCTAATTCCCTAAAATAAAATGAAATAAAACCCAAAAAAAATTTCATTGGGAGTTGTATCTTTGGGAGTTATTGCATTATGAAATAACTCCCAACAAAAAATTATGAAATAACTCCCTTGCGGTTGGAGTTGTTTCATAATGAAATAAGTCCCAAGTTGTATGAAAAATTACTTGGGTGTTATTTCATTTTTTTGTGGGTAATTATTTCATTTGGGAGTTATTTCACGGTACCATAGTCTGAATGTTTAACTAAAATCGGAAAACTCTAAGCCTTAAATCTTGAGGGTCAAAGTTCAAATTTTTCAATATTTAGAATTTTTCATGGAGTGATAGCGAAATATTATATAGATTTTGGCCGATTTTGATGAAACTTAAGAAAAATATAACATGAAGTCTAGCATTTATACACATACACAGGATCCGTAATAGTTAGAATTAACAAAAATTGGACTTTTATTCTTTATTATTCTGGTACTTTTTAAATAATTTAGATACAAGGATATTCAATAGATTAACCGTTAACCGATTAACGAGTCTTTTATCTGAACTTTTCAATACTATTAAAATCTAAAAAATCCAAAAAGGACTCCAATGGTATAATGAAGGATTGTATATGCTTAGGAAAAACTAAAAAAATAACTGAGTATTGGATATTCTATATCATGTCTTACTTTCGATTTCTCTAACATCTACAATCAGCAAGAGAATTTTTTTCCAAGTCGAGTTTTATTAAAACTAAAGAACATTATTTATTTGTTGGTTGAATTGTTATATTTTGATTTGTTTTTATGTTTTGTTCTTTTTATTAATAAACACTTAAAGAAGTACACAAACATCGTGGTTTATTTCCAGTTAAACATTTAAAATTAACCGATTATTAATCGATTAAATCTAAACCCCGATTAATTATTTGCTCGACCAACCCATTAAACCAGAAATCCGATTAATTATATACCCTATTATATACACAAGATGCTGAATAACTTTGAATCCACAAAAAGTGGACTTACAGGTATATTTTACTTTTTTAATATTTCATATAATACATAGAAACATGAAATTAAGCTTAAATGGTTCTGTGTGAATGAAACTCCGAAGAGGGTTAGATAAACATGATCCGGCAAAAGTTAGAATTCACGAAGGGGGACTTAATGGTACTTTCTATAATAATGTCCCTGAAAGAATGAGAAACCACATAAAGGTAATTAATAGTACTTTTTCTTCATTTTAAAATTCCGTTTATTTGCATCCGAGTGTGTGCGAATGGTAAATATGGTAAACAAATTTATGAAATTTTTATAAAAATCACAAGTGGGGTAGGGGAGCGCACCAGGTTATCTAGTTCTACATATAATCACTAAATTTAAAAATATTTGTTCACTGGAGATGAACAAGGTCATACAAATTATATATTCCAATTTTTATCTCTACAACTTTTTGAATAATTCTACAAAATTTACAATGTGTGCTGCAGATTTCATCCTACTATGACTTTCGCAAAGACATGTTTAAGTTTTAATTGTTTTTTCTAATTTGAAGATGTAAATTTAACAAAGTTTTTCCAAAGAAACAGGTACTCAATTAAATGTTAATAACACTATGCATTTTAACTACAGTTACAATATTAACAAGCTCTAATGGATTACTATCACAACTGTAAACCTTTAGTATTTTTGAGTCGGAAAAATTATATTTCATTTCATATATCATTTTTTCATACACAAATTTTATTTATAAAAGGTTTATAAAACAAAATTTGCATGGAATTTTTTGGAAAAATTTTAAAAAGTTTTTACGAATATGGAATAAAATTCTGCGTTACACTTAATAGCTTAAAAATAAAACTTCCTCCGCCTAAAACCTTTTAAATTATGAACTACGCCAATGTATTTTTATATTAATAAAACATATTTACAACTTGTCCATAAAATAAAAACTTCATGTTTATTGACAAACTTTTTGCTGTTCCAGTCCTGGCAATTGCGACATGGAGGCAAAATTTGGCAATTGAAAAGGTCATTATCGTTGGCTTCACCCAAACAAAAAAACTAGAACTAAAGAAAACTACACAGGATTTAATACAGAGAAAAGAAGAAACAAAAAAAAATAAACTCACACAACTAAATATAGAATTTCCATGTATCCGTGAATGTCATACAAGGAAGTCATAACTTAAGACAACAAAAAAAAGTAAGTCGCTCAAGCCCGACCATATAATACCCAACACTAAGTAAATGGGCAAAACATTTTTCATTTAATATAACAATAATTTATTTTCGTGAGTAATTTTCGAAAGTGGATTTCATAAGGGAGCTATGATCAATTATGGACCGATCGCCATTAAATTAGGTCACGAAAGTGGATTTTATATGGTAACTATGAGCAATTATGGACCGATCGCCATGAAATTGATTCTGAGTCGATCGGTATACTTTAAGGTGGATGTTAATCTAATATTTTTGGGTGTTACAAACATCAGCTTAAACTCATATATAAATACGAAAAACAATCCACCTGAAAAGGGAAAAGTGGACTTTATATGGGAGCTATAATCAAATTTGGACCGATCGCCATGAAAGTACTTCTGAGTCGATCGGTATACTCTAAGGCGGGTGTTGGACTAATATTTTTGAACGTTACAAACATCAGCACAAACGCACATGATTGTGTAGGGTATAAAAACGAAAAAAAACCCACCTAAAAAGGAAAAAGGATAGAAAAAACTCTAAGGCGAGTGTCAGACTAATATTTTTGAGCGTTACAAACATCAACACAAACGCACATGCTTGTGTAGGGTATAAAAACGAAAAAAACCCACCTAAAAAGGAAAAAGGATAGAAAAAAAAGTTTAAAAATAAGAAAAAAAAACTAAATAAAAATGAAGACATACAACGGAAAGACATACAATACCGACTCGTACATATAAAATGCAGTAAAAGTGATACATGGAATATAAATTTTCAAATAAAATGTCATTTGTGTAGAATTTTCATCTGTGTTTATTTTCATTTCATGGGTTTTTTTTGGGGAAATTACGACTTTAAATAAAAAACGACAAATAAATAGAAGTACATAGATAATAAAATTCACTTTTTTTATGCCAAACCTAAAAAACTTGTACTTGTTCACATTTTATTTGGGTCAAGAATTATTGAATGGATTTTTAAGTACGAAATAATAAAAATAAAAAAAAAATAAACTGAAAATAAACTGCCATATAAACCCCACTTGTAAAACTACTTGAACAATTAAATTAAGGTTAAATGATAAATAAAATAAAATGTTGTTGCATTACGACAAGTACTTACGAATAAAATTGAAGAAAAATAATCAAAATAATGCACTTTGTAATACATATTTATTTACAGACAATTGATTGCAAATAAATAAAAAAAATTAAAAGCTCGTTAATATTTTGTATGAGTATGAGGATTTATAATGTTCGAGGACTTATTTGAGTACGTTTAAATGTCAAAGGAGTTTATCAAAAATAATGATGTTACAAACTCATTGGTATTCAATGATTTTTATACCCTACATAACCATAGTGGGTAGGATATTGTATGTTTAACCTTCGCTTTACCAAAGGTTTTTTATGTACGTGGTTTACCAATACCCACTCGGGTGATACTGCACTTCTATACATATATCCGATGAACAAAATTTTAAAAAATATAAAAAACTTTATAAAAAGTTTAAAATGTTTTTATTAAATTATATAGAACTCTAAAATTTGTTCATTGAGTCTAAATTTTATTTAAATCTAAACAAAACGAAAAAAATTATTAAGCTAACAAAAACCGAGTGGTCACCCGGGTGGGTATTGGTAAAGCGAAGGTTAAGCTGATGTTTGTAACACCAACCTCAAAGTAGGGACCACGGTGTAATTTTTGCAAAAAGTGTTAATATTCTCAGGCTTATATCTTGCAAAAAGTTAGAAATTTTGATTTACTCTCTGAAGGAAAGTTGTAGTCCTTGTTATAAAGAACAAAAATTGCGAACATATAAAATCAAAAAAACTTCATCTTCAAAATCAAAATATATTTAGAAATAAATTTTTTTTAAGCTGCCTAAAAGTATGCTTTAGTTTATAATAATTTAATAGTTTATAGCCCAAAACATTTAATTCCTTTAATTTTTTCTTACATGCTTATATTGACCGACCTAAACGGTATTAAGAATCATTCCTAGGAAGTTCATATGTTCTACAAAGTTGTTTATTGAGATCTTAGGTACATTTTTGTAGTTGATTGTTTTCTTGAATTTAGAACGGTTTGCTACCTACGGATCTGAACAGGGGAAAAAAAGTTTAAAAAAATCGAATTTTTTAAAGTTTTTTGAGATTTTGATCTTGAAGATGAAGTTTTTTGATTTTATATTTTCAAAATTTTTGTTCTTTATGACAAGGGCTACAACTTTGCCTTAGAGAGTAAATCTAAATTCCGGACTGTTTTCAAGATAAGAGCCTGAGAAAATTATCACCTTTTTGCAAAAATGAGGCCCAAATATTTGGGGGCCCATAAAAGAAGTGCATGACATAAAAAATGCAGTTACTTAATTTTATGATTATAGAACCATAATTAGTCATAGCTCGCTTATAAGGTCCCCTTCCGAAAATCACTTTAACGACCATAAATCTCTTAAAAATGTTGGTATGTGCCAGAGCTGTAAATGAATCATTCAAAAAATTAATTGATTGAAATTTGAATCAATTCATATGAATTTGGTAAAAATGAATTGCAATTCATTTCCAATTCAAATGAATTTGTCAAAGTGAATTTCAATTCATTTCTAATTCATTTGAATTGAATGGATTTTGAATTAGAAAAAATAATTGGAAATTCATTTCCAACTCATTGGAATTGAATTGACTGAAATTTAAATTGATTTTGTAAGTAAATCTATAGTAAATGCTATCGTTTTGTTATTCAACTAATTTCTCAACCATTACTCTTGTTTTGTATACCAAAACAAAAAATTCTTAGATTTGAAATTCCCATGATATACTGGAATTGTCAGGTAGCGGCAGAATAGGAATTGAATTATTAGATATCAGCGAAAATCCTATCAAAATGGGAAAATTTTGTTTATTTGCTAAAAGAAACTTAATGTTGTATTTATCATTCCAACTAGATCTGCTCTTGAATTTGATTGATGGCAACTAATTTTTGAATCAAAATCAATTCAAACGAATTGGAAATGAATTGCAATTCACATTAACAAATTTATTTGAATTGGAAATGAATTGCAATACATTTTACAGATTCATTTGAATTGAAAACTAAATGTAACTCACTTTTACAAATTCATTTGAATTGGAAATGAATTGCAATTCATTTTTACCGAATTCATATGAATTGATTAAAATTTCATTCAATTCATTTTTTGTTGTGAAAAGAATTAATTCAAAATTTAGCTAATTCATAACAAATTAAAATCAAAAAAAAAATGATTCATTTACAACTCTTGTATAAACATAAAATTCACCAGAAACTTGTTAAGAAAAATATTGAAATTTTAAAAGCTAAATATTTAATTTACTCAGTGTAGGGTATTATATGATTGGATTATACTTTCTTACTTGTTTTAACTTGATTTACTTTTATTTTAGGTTCATTAATATTACAAGTAGTTTTTAGGATGAAAGTAATAAGTAAGTATGAATACAGTAAGCTAACCTTCAACAAGTCCTTCTGAGATGCAGTTCAATTAAAATAAAAATATTAACTTGTTAATGTTTAGAATATTTATTATAATATAAATTAATTTCAATAGAGTATGAAGATTAATTGATGGACAAAAATAAGATTTTTTCCATAAAGTTGATCAAAAAAATACCCTTCGAAAATTGTATGTACATTTATATATATTTCATTTCTTTCATTAATTATTTAAACATTCTACTTAATCATTAAACAATTCAATGAACTCCTAGAGTTTGTTGTTCCTACCTTTAATTATTCGATCCTAAGTACCTCATTATACATTAAAGTATTACATATAAAATTTCTTATTTACCAACTAATTAACTGATGTCTGCAATACAATTATTTTCTGTTTAAATTGATTTCAAATCAATTCACTCACATTTTCTAAAGCAAATATTGGCAAAGCAAAGACAGACAAATTCATGAAGCAGTGGTGGGGAGAAAAGTCTTCAACCAATCTTTCCATTGCGATAAAGACTTATTTATTTCTGGCACAAATCACAGAGACAACATAAAAAAACAACATGAGACAATAAATAATAACAGTATTGAAACAGCATTTATTCTGGGAATGTTAACAATTGTTAAGTCAACAAATATAAAGAAATATGAAACGAACGAACGATTTACAGAGCTGGAAATTCTGCATACAGGTGATGACATTTATAACGATGGAATTACTTCCTCATATTTTAGCCTTTTTTTAAATCGGAGATGAAATATAAAGATTTCAAAACATGTCCTAATGAATCATTAACTATAAACAAAATAGAATACGAGCCATATTTTTAATAAATTCATGGAAATCGCATTTGAACATGTGTCATACGAAAGGAATTACTTAAGCTCAATTTTGAATTAAAAATAAAAAAAATTATCCTAGGCCAGATTTGTTTTAAAAAAAATTAAACAAGCATTTTAAGTTACGTTTTTTAGGAGTTTGAGTTTAAGAAATTGAAATTTATTCATTTTCAAAATAATTGCAATTAAATGAATCATGCTAACGTATGAGTAATATTGACCAATTATAACAAGTATACTTAAGAATTGTAAAATAAACAATGGTAGCGTATGAGTAATACTGACTCAAGTAACAAGTATACTTAAAAATACCATTTTTTAAGTATATCTGATAACACTCTGCTACAAAATGACACTTTTTGTCAGAACTTGAAAAGCGACCTAATGGGGGTTGTAGGCCTAGGTGAGGACATGCTAAAACCGTTTTCAAAGATTTTGAAACACCCTCAAAATTTTGAGATATTTTGAAAAAACTGTTTTAGGGTAGGTCGTAGTACTTTAGTACCTCTAACTCACACATTTTTAGACCGATTTCAAAATTTTATACAATTATGGATAGACAAAGAATTAAGGTTTCATAAAATGTATATCGAAAAAATTGCGTAAGTTTTTATAAATAGTTTCGCTTTATTTTTTTAATAATTTTTCAAATTCAACAATAGTTATTTTAATTTTTTTCTATAAAAACCTATTCTTTTTTGCACAGTGTTTTAAAGACAACTTTATATGGGAAAAAATGAGATATTACTTGTTAAAATCGGTTTATATTTGCAAAAGTTATTAAACTTTTTTGAAAAAAAGTTCGAAAAAATTTACCTTGTAAATTCAAAATTTTACAAATATTTTTTCTTCTTTGAGAGCTTTGGGAGAAAATACTAAAAATGGTGTTAATTAAAAGTTGAATAACTTTTACAATTTTAATCCGATTTGAATAATTAAAACTTATTAAGAACTAAATTTCCAAAAGAAGCAAAGACGCTCTAAAATCAAAAAAGTTGATAAATTTTGTTTTTCTTTTAGATATTCTTAAGAAAAACAATACTTTAACTTACAAATGTATAAAAAACTGCACGTTTTCAGTTTTCGTAATCAGTTTTCTTTCCAACCCCGTTAACTAATTTAAAGTCGGACAAAAACTTACTTAGTTACATCTAAGTTGACGAACATCACTGAAAACGGTTTTTTCAGAATAACTTCTGAATTTGAGGGTGTTTTTGAAATTTTTTGACACAATTTGTAATGTACTCAGCAAGCCCTATAACCCACGCTAGGTCGTTTTCCAAGTTTTTTTTCCATCGTAGCACCGTGTAATTTTTCTCACTTACAGTAGGAAAAAAGTTGCTGCTATACTATTTCTATAGGGATAAAATTTGTAGTGTTTTACAAACCTGGTTTAGCTAAAAAACATCAAATGATAAAAAATATTTACTTAAAAATTTAAAAAAATAATAAAACATTAATGAATGTACTAAGCAAGCAATAAAACATGTTGGACAAGACTGGATATGTATGAAAAATAAAATGAAAATGACAATTTTTCAATTAAAATTTCAATTGAACATCATTCTTAACATCACGATAAACTAATATCAAAAATAACTGCAATGATTATCTTTAAATATTTTAAACAAAATAATATATAAATAAATTATAGTATTAAATTATTTGCCATTTTATACTAAATTAAATTTATTTTCTATCAATAAACTTAAAATGACTGGAACAAGGACGAATGACCCAAAAATAAATTTTGCATTGTGAAACTATTTACCGAGGCATTCGACCAGAATGTACAACAGATAAGGAACATACACGTCAGCTTCTGGAGTTTTTCTCAATCTATCGTTAACTGTACGGACTGTAAAAATAACAGCAGTTTTAGCTTGGTTCAAAAGCTATAGAGAAGCACAATCTGCTTCATGAAAATTAGTGTGTCCCAAGACAAGTTTTTTTCTTATTTTCATGGGTGCTCAAGCATAATTTGAAAGCTTATAGGGTAGAGTATTTTTGATATTTTTTTCAGATTATTCGGAAGTGGTTAAGAGGTCGCTCAAATCGAGTTTTTGACAAAAATAGGGTTTGTCGGCCTTTTCTTGAGTTTTATTCATAACTCTGTCAAGTTCCACGATTTTCATTACCTTTGAGGACACAGTTTAAAAGAAAAATGTCCGAGCTTTATTTTGGTGTGCAAAAACTATTAGTTTTTGCAATGAATTGGTCCATTAATGTGGTCCTTTTGTTAAAAAAAGTACGTTTTATTAAAAAAAAAATTAATAAATATGGTTTTTATGCGTTTTTTTAACGATAATATTTTAAATGAATGTTTTTAATCCTGATCTAATATATAAACAAATTACATATTGAAATTAAATATTTATTTTCGTTTTATACTAGTATTGTAAAATTAGCTTTTGTTCTGCGGCTCCTCATATCTTAAATTAAATAATATTCCATATAAATAAGATACAAAAATCATGTCTCCAAATTTTATAACGACCGGTCCATAATTAGTTATACCTTCCGAAAATAATTTAACGAGTATAGATTTTTTAAAAATATTGGTATCCAAATAAAATTCAACGCAAAAAAGTTTCATATATGGATGTATCAGATGCTAAAAGGCTTAACTCCACAAAATAAAAATTAGAGTAAATTAGGGATGTTTGAAGAATTGATTTCCAAAATTTATGAAAATGATAAAAGGTAAAAAATCTATTTAAAGCTTAAATTTCCGAAATAAAGAAGTTTTTTAATAAGATTCCTGAACATTAAATAAAATAGTATGCGGTTAATTGGTTTATCACTAAACATTTTATTATTTTATGTTATTATTATACTAATTCTAATATCATTTTAAATATATATACACGCAGAGAAAAAAATAAAGTTGTGCATGTTTACTGTAACCATTTCAACATTGTTACAAGTTTTTTAACAATATTATAGTCACAGTAACTATTAACATTAATTGCACCGAAATTCTTCGTTTGTGTAGAACTGGACTGTATTTCAATTGCATGCTGTATGTTTAATCTTACTATACTTATATTTTTATGGTATTTAACAGAATAAAAGACTGGGGATAGGATTCCCACGAAACAGTTGTGTTGCTTAATTTTAGAAAATTTAAAAAAAACATGTGATGTTTCGCTTGAGTATTACAATGCGTTTAATTAAAGTAGAGTTAATTCAAATAGCTTCTGAAGAAAATCAAATAATAATGGAAAATATTTAAATAAGAGAAGTACAAAATAATTTTCAAAGAGTTCACAATTAATTAGATAGTAATATATCAAAATTGAAAAATTTCGAAATTTTTAGCTTCTGAGCTATTTTATGGCGATCCCATATAAATATTAAAAGAAAACTGTTTATAATCACATAATCGGTGTAGGGTATCATATGGTATGGCCGACTACTTGTTTACTTAAGAGTTGTTTTTCTTTAGCAAAAAATAAAAACCTACACCAAAACTTAAGCTTTTGCTTTATTTAAAGAAATAATTTTTATTCGTATTATATGTTTTAATAATGATAGTATTTAACAAAAAGTGAAATAATAAAATTGGTTTAATTTTATTCAGAAAATTTTATTATTATTGTTATTTATATGAATGAATTTTAATTTATTAATTTGTTTAATAAACAATTTAAATAAATTATTCAAATAAATTAATTGATTAGATAAGTTTTCATAATGTTCAATTACCCAAATTTGTTGTGAATAATTGCACAATAATAAATAATTGTCGGGACTTTAACTATAAAATCTCCGGACTCGATTCGTGTGTAAGTCCAGGACATTTTAACATGAATTTCTAATAGCTATAAAAGTAGATTTGTTATAATTGAAAATCAGCCATTTTCGAAATGATGCTTAAATAATATGATTTGCAAAATATAAGAAAATAAGTTATATGACTTTAATTGGTATTGGAATTTAAAATGTTTAAACATAGCAAAGCCAAAGGTAATAAGATTATCATTTTATGGGTGCAATTTTAAAATTATATTTCAAACATGCATTTATTTTTAGACTAACTTTTTTAACATTTTTTTGGTTCTTAAAAGAGCAATTACTTACGTGTATAACTACTAACACATATGAATAATAAATAAGGCAGTATCAATTTGCAATATACATAAATGATTTGAAGTAATTGCACACAGAGTAAAAATATAGTTGTGCATGTTTACTGTAACCATTTCAATATTGTTACAAGTTTTTTAACAATATTGTAGTTACAATAACTATTTACATGATAGTGGTAACCATAATATCGTTAATTTAGGATTCACATGATTGTATCAACTATATATATGGTTATGGTTAATGAATAATTTTATCATAATATATTGGTTTCAGATTATAATATCCATAAGCCGAGAGCAACATAATATGTTAATTCCTTCATAATAAAAGTGGTTGTCACAAACATATACTTGTTTATTGTAACCATATATATGGTTGATACAATCATGTGAATCGTAAATTAACCATATTATGGTTACCACAATCATGTAAATAGTTATTGTAACTACAATATTGTTAAAAAACTTGTAACAATATTGAAATGGTTACAGTAAACATGCACGCACAACTACATTTTTTCTATGCATGTGGAAGTTGAACTCTGACTCTGATTAATACTATTACATCATAGAATTTATCATATGAGTTGTACAAAAAAATCTGGTAAATATTCAGTAGGTTAAACTTTAAACTATTTCATCTTTTCTGATTAATTTGATGAACAAATATATATATAGGTATAAATAAGATAGTTTGAAATTTAAAGTCAGCAACACATGTCAATAAAATCCAATGATGGTAGAAAAAATTGTGATAAAATTGTTTTTTAAACTTTTTAAATTTATAATTTAGTGCCAACCTATTTGTCTTATAGACAACAATGTACCTTCTACTAACTTTCTATTGATATTATCGGCACTATCAATCACACACTTGAGGCAAACATACATATAATAATAAAAAAAAACCTGACAAAAATTCTATTTCAAACAGGTTGACTGTTAAATAAGTACAAACAAATTTTAATGGAATATGCCAGTTAAACACACGCAGAAACCCAATAAACAAATATGAGGGGAAATGAATACAATTTATAATAAATACAGTGTATAAAATCTTCAAATATTATTTATAAAAAAACTTTATAAAACTACAAATCGGTAAATATTGTTACGATTCTTTTAAAAACGGTGGTTTATTTCTTTTAAATACAGCGCATTCTTTTAATTGTAAATAAAAGCGATCAGTAGTTTAAAACAGTCTAACAACTATTTATTTATCTAAATTAACAAAACAATTTAAATAGTCACTCTCTTTTAATACACACACTGATAATTCGGTTGATGAAAACTCTAACATTGACTGCTCAGCAACTAGCTTATATTACGGACAACCAAAGAATGTTCTATTTGCACAACGATCACCTGCAGCTTTTAGCAGTTAATGTTAGCAGCTTTAACAGTTAATGTTGTCATACTTATAAACAATGTTATTAACAGCATGTTATCAACATTGTTGATAAGTAAAAGATGCTATCAACAGACCATTAAATTCAAATTGTTAATAAAATTTCATCACAATATCCTTTTTACTCCACCACAATTCATTGGGTAAAGGTGGCAACAATCGCGTTGACAACGCCTGAAATACGAAAGTAAATGATTTTTTCAATTGTTATTTGCATGAAAGCATTTATGCATGTGAGCACTTGTAGTTTTCTTCAATAAATAAAAAAGCCAACCTATTCGATTTATACAAGCGAGCATTCACATTCATATTGAAAATTTATTTACTTGTAATTTAAATATTGAATTTCAAATGAGTTTTCATTCTTTAGAATTTCGTTGAAATGTAAATTAAATGCATTTTAAATGACGACATACTGTTGAATGGAAACGTTTAGACATTTTTAATGTAAAGTTATTTAAAGTCTAGGTGATTTAACATTTTTTTTATTAGCATACGATTTAAAGGTATTTAAGGCAAATAACAAGCAATTATTTATTTAAATATGTTTATGAATATATATGTATGTACTGCAAATGTAAAACGTAATAAACTTTATGACGGAACAAAAGAAGACAACATATTTAGTAATAAAAAATTTATAGAGTTTTATTTTTTCAAAATTTTATAATTTCACTATTCTACACCAAAAATATAGTAATTCTATTGTATTGAAGACCATAGAGCTTGAAAGTACCTATAGTTATTCTCGATCACTTCGTTCAATACTTTTTTTTATTAGAAAATGTAGTGAATGTTATTAAAAATATACATAAACCTATCAAATAGAAGAGATTTTTTGAAAATCTTCACACTCTAAGATGATCGTGAAGTAGTAAAATATGTTGTTCTTACTTTAGTGAAAAAGCATAGTAAAGTAACTTTCCAATATACATAAGAAAATAAAAATCAATTAAAAATTAGTTATGCTAATTTTTGTGACAAATTTAAAAGTAGTTATTTCACTAAAACAAAGTTATCGAGAAAAACTAAATGTATTTCCATACTCTATGTACTCTGTAAAGAACTCAGAAGCCCAAAACCAATCAACAAATTTTGGATCTTGAGAGAAAGCATCGAGAAATCAATTTCAGTAGTGAAAAATTAACAAGTAAAAGAGTTATATTCGGCTTGGCCGAATCTTGTATACCTGCCAATCAATATGTGATAATAATAATATATTTTTCTGATGGAGTTTATATGAGTTGGTAGGTAGATTTAGTTTCATATTAAACTTGTTTATGCCCAATTTCATGACGATATTAATTGTTATAAAACAATTATTAATGTTCTGAAAGGGACCTTTTATGGGGACTAGGGACAAATGTTGCTCGATTTTCGCCATGACCCGATATTGGCCATTTCAAATGCCAAACAAACCTTATCAAAATATTTGTGGAAAATTTCAGCCTGTTCGGACGAATATAGCTAGTTCATTTTAGAATCATATGAGTACCCAGAATATATACTAATGTGGGTCTGCGACAAATATTTTGAATGACAAAATCAATATACCCCCATCTGTTGCACCAAGGTTAGTCCTATTGTATAGTAATTTAGACTAAATTGTTCAACAAGATCGGTCAAAAACTCTTTGAGTTAGAGGTGTTTTTCTTTGGCAAACAAGTGTTTTTTCTTATCCTATTGTTCTTAGCAAAATTTATCCCAAATATTTTAGATAGCTATTTCTTCAATCTATTCAAACTAAACAAGTAAGAGAGCTATATTCGTCTGTGCCTAATCTTATACACCCTTCACCAAATTATACTTAAAAATAATTTCTTTTTAAATATTTTTATTTAAACAAAATTAATTTTTTTTAAATTGTTTTTCAAAAAATTAAAAAAAAAGTTTTTTCCAATTTTTTTTTAATTTTTAAAAAACAATTTATAAAATTTTTTGATGAAGAAAAAATTCGAGTTAAAAAATATTTTTTCCGATTTTGACCCATTGTAGGTCCAATTTAAATTGTTTTTCAAAAAATTTAAAAAAAAAAAATTTTCCAATTGTTTTTTAATTTTTTTTTAAAAATGTTTTTTTATTTTTTTAATTTTTAAAAAACATTTTTTTGGAAAAACAATTTATAAAATCTTTTGATGAGAAAAAAATTCGAGTTAAAAAATATTTTTCCCGATTTTGACCCATTGTAGGTCCAACTTACTATATCCTTATATACTTCGTTGCAATGGACTTTGAAGTATCTATCATTAGATATCCATATTGTCTATATTAATGACTTAGTAATCCAGATATAGATCAAAAATATGGCAAAAATCTCGGGTTGTCCCTGTTTTTTTCTTATATCTCAGCCATTTGTGGGCCGATTTTAAATAGCAAACCGAGCCGGAAGAATTCCCGATATATTGATTTATGAATCATGTATGTAAGTTATTCGGGGGCTACATACAGACGGACATGGCTATATCGCTATCTATAACGATCCAGAATATACATATATACTTTGTGGGGTCGCAAATGAAAAATGTAGAAATTACAAACGGAATGACAAACTTATTTCCAATAATAAAATAAAAAAAAATATTTTTTTTCCTTTCAAAAATCAAAATCTTTTTTGATTTTTTTCAAAATGGACCCTTTTTTCTCATAACAAAGCTCACGTCTTTTCCTTGAAGATCTTTAAGGTCGCTTAGTGGGATGCGAGTTGGATATCTATCAAAATAAATTGACTTTTTTACAAAATCAAAAACATGTTTGATTTGTTTTTTAAAATGGGCCCTTTTTATTTTTTTTTTTTTCAAAAGGTCATTTAGTTGGCTGAGATTGGGATTAGGGTTTTTATCCCTGGAATTCCCGGTACAAATTTCCCAGGAATTTTGCCAATTTTTCACTACCCGATTCCCGGGCTTTTTAGTCGGGAATCCCGGGAATTAAAAACTGACGAAAATACATAGAAAAAAAGTTAGAACTCTGTTTTTTTTTTACCAAAAAACAGTGAAAAGTTTTTTTATAGTTTTTTGCTTATATCTTGGCAATAATAGACCGCTTATTATTATTAAGAGAATTCATTATTTATAGAATTTATTTCTTATTGAATCATTCTAATTTCTTTAAATATCTTCTTCAAATCCATAACAAAATAGCTCAAATATTTATTAAATAATTAAATTTTTCAATTAAAATCTAGTACAAAAAGGTTTAAGACAATTTTTTCAATTAATTTTGTAAATGATTTGATTTAACAAAAATTTAATCATTCAAAGTTTGAATAACTTCTGTTATTAATTAACTTTAAAATTAATACAGTTTAAACAAAGGCTTTGGAATGAATTTAAAAAATTAAATATTAGGAATGGATTTATGAAATGAAAGACCGACATTTTTTAATTACGGATTAAGATTTTAGTGAATTAAGCTCCAATTTTACAGTATCATTATATATTTCGGGAATAGCCTGGTACCCGCGGGAAATTAAAAACTCTAATATATAAAAATAAACGTTTTAATTCAAAAACTGAATGTCTTGAGTTAATATCCGACTGAATTTGATCGATGGCCTATGTTATTTTGTCTTTGAGGGCATCGGTGAATTGCGGCTTATTGGTACAGAAAAGCCCACACGAAAAAGTCCAGCTTGATCAAATACCCCACGATCATTTTGGCCAATTCACGTCACCCGTGTAAGGGATAACAATACACTCTAACCTTTCATATGACACGTTGCCAAATGAAACTGACAAATCTCGTTTTCGAAGAAGTATTGACCAATGATAACGCCGGCTCAAAATACTTACTAAACAGTTACTTTTTGTTAAAGAATATCATGTTTGTACTAATGAACGCTATTGGACTTGAGACTCAATCATGTAATTTGCCATGAAGTGACTGATAAACGCCCTTCAAACAATATGGTCGCCACAGACTGTCAACATCATCAGCTTATCTGAGGATTTAAACACTGATTTTGAGTGACACATTTTACAGAAAAACAACAGCTAGATTTATTAAAATGTTACTTAAAATATACTATAATTAATATTTACTTTATATGAAAAATGCCACGCCTACTATTTTTAAGTCGCCGTTTTTTATCGTAAATGAATATATGTATTGACAATGTTACACACACAAAATTTGATGACACTAACTATAATAGATTCTTAGATACACTTTAATGAATATTTACTTTATATGATAGGTGCCACGCCCACTAGATGTAACTCGTATATTTCTGGCTCAAATTAGCATGTTGACAACAAGTTTACACAAATGAAATTTGAAATCTTGTAGAATAATTTTAAATAAGTTACAATTTAAAAATGTTAGTATAATAGGCAACATGCCCACTAATCTCTACACGCCCATTTTTACGAAAAATAAGCACATTGATAACGGGGATAATTCCACAAAGTTTCAATATCTGTTGCAGTTTCCTAGATATATTATAAACAAATATCCACTTTATATGGGCGGTACTACGCCTACATGTCTATTTTTCCCAAATAAGTAACAGAAAAGTTACTCACACAAAATTTCAAAAATTGCTTTGTTTTTGTTTCTTAGATATATGATAATTAGTATTTGCTTTTTAAGCCCACATCGCCAAACACGCCCCTTTTTTTCAAATATGCATATGGACTATCGCAAAGCTTTAAGATAAGATAGGCATACTTATTAATATTTACTTTATATGGAATGCAGAAAGATACTGTGAAAATTTCAGGAAATTGGTCCAGCGATTTAGCATCTTATAGACTCCAACTAGCCAAGATTTTTTAACCAGTGTTCAAACAAGATTTTAATATAAATGACATAGAGTGTCAAATGTGTATGAAAAGCGTAACTTATCTTTTTGTAATCAACTATATCTAAATCTGCTCAAAACCTTTAGAAATGCTGCTTATTCCGACAATAATTTAAATACCAACTTAACTTTCATATCTCAGCTTAAATCGTAATAATAAATCCCTTGTGTTTTATCATTAAATTCCACTTACGTGGCAACTGCAAAATAAAAAAGTAAAACTAACATCTAACAAATGTAATCTGAAGATTTAAGAACAAAATCTCAAAAAAAACCCTGCTTAAACTATAAAGATTCGTAAGAAAAAAATAAAAAAAAATAAAATTTGTTCATACAGTCATTTTCATAGCATTAAGAACTAACTTACCTCCGCAACAATGCTGCTGTTTGATTCAATATCTGCACAACTGGGATTATCACTGGAATCGCAGACAAAGCACTTTATAGCAGAGCCTTGGATGGATGGATGGATGCAGTAGAAGAATTTTTTAAATATTTTTTTTATTTTTTGTTTTTTGCCGAATATTTATTACACAGAAATTGGCAGCACATTCATTTTACCACAAACACGAATTTGAATTTGGAAAATAGCAAAAACAAAGTGAAGAACGTAAAACGCATTTGCCACCACAGCGCACAAGAAACCACAGCAGCAGAAGTAATAAAACACATCATTTCCATCATCATCAACAATATTTTTTTATAATTTTTTTTTTGGCAAAAAAATACACAGATTTTTAGAGAATAAAGAAAAGATATAAATAAAAGAATTAAATTTAACACTTTAATTAAAATTTTTTAATTTTTCTTTTACCAACCATTTACAATGAACTGCATTAATAAGAAAACCGTTAAAATTGAATAACTTTTTAATAAATTTAAAGACATTTTTCTTTTGTTGCGTTTAGTAACTTTTTTTTAAGGATAATTATATTAATATTACTAATTAGATATTTTTTTATTTATTTCTTTTGTTATATAAAAATAAGGCTTCTTTTGCTTGTAAAAAAAACTATTATTGCAATTTCACTTTTGTTTTATTTTTAAAAAATAAACTTTCACGCTTTTCTACACGTTTTTTATTAAAAACTATTCATTAAAATTTTTTAAAATAATTTTTCTATATTTTTCTTTCTATTTAAACCGATTTATTTCACAGTCAACTGAAAACTGAAACCAATTTTGCTGAAACTCATCAACTGCTCAACGGTTCTGTACTATACTGTTCTGCTCTGCTTTGCTCCAACATTAAAGGATGCCTTCCTGCTATTGCTCATACACATTGGATACACACACACATATCCTGTCTTTGTCGTTTGCTTGCTTAATCGTTCGGCTGGCCACTCGTAACTCAGTCGTTCGCTTTGACTATTAGTCGTGTTTAACCGTAAACGACTCAATGTTTTATTGAATGAAATACGAAAGGAAAATAGAAAATCTCACACCACACACTCACTCACTCACTCTCACCAGAAAAACATGCAAATAGAATTTTTCTCTAGAAAAAAATTCAATACAAAAATCTATGGGGCACGTCTGTGTTAGTTTGCCATTTCATTTCGTAGCTTGCGAATTGAAGAAACAAATAAATGTTAGCGAAAAATAATATTTGGCGTACAACAAGAAAAAAAACATTTATTTGATTTTATGTTTCTAACTTGAAGTTAGGCGTGGGAGAACTTCTCCTTGGCGCCACTTTTTTTTTGTTTTTGTCTTTGTTGTAGACGCACAAAGTAAGTGAAACGAATTGTTGTAGGTCGACTTGTTGGCTGTGGTACAGTGTTTTTACTTATTGTATTAATTTAAAGAATAATAATAAAGAACTAAGAACAGAGCTGTACAGCAACTGAGTTGAGTTTTTTGCCGAAGCAATAGCCGATCGAAGAATGACCATGACTGGTTTATTACCATTGTGATCACTGATTTATGTGGAATATTTAAAGCAGAATTCATATATTTATATCTTAATAGAATGATCACTAAGTTGTCTGGAATATTTAAAACATAATTAACATATCTTAACTCTTGGTGGTCACTTTACTAACCACCTTTTCTATACATAGTATTTGAAATATAGTTTATTGGCATTTTGCTAAACAATTATATTTTTTGAAGTCATCGTTTATGTTTTTTTTGCAAAACTTTACCGTCAGGTTGCTCTGGTTAGATAAAAATATTAATTTTAAAATGTTGTAAAAACCAGTAATTTTAAGAGACTTTCACGCATTCAATAAAAAAAGCACAGAGTGTTTACTGTTTATCGAATTCAGTGTTCCTTTGGTATTTCGTTTGTTTGGTTAGAAAATTTAGTCAAAAATATTCGATTTTATCATCATAATTATTTTTAATTCCAACCGCCATCGTGGTTAGTAAACTAACCACCACACTCCACAAAAAACCTTGGAATGGGGTGGTTTTTTTATGGTTTGATTTATTTTTTCTTACTTTTTATAATAAACTAACTAAAAATGCAATTGTTTTGATTTCAAACTTAAACACAAAAAAACGTGACTGAAAGAGTTAATAGAACACTACCAAGTTTTCTTGCGGAAGTTGCTTCCAGAAGTGACTTTTAGAAGTTTTTGTCGTGGAAATACATATTAGAAGTCAACTTCCAGATGTCACGGCTTGTAGAAGTTACTTGCAGCAATTATGTGGAAACACGTGTTTGTTGCTTGCTGGAAGTAAACCACAAGTGTTTTGAAGACTTGCAGAAGAAGTTTAGTAAACGGTTCGTGAAAATAAATTCGTTTCGAGTAGTGAAAAAACACATTTGGTAATTGAAAAACGAGAAATTTGTCCTCAAAATATTTAAGAATAAAATTAAAAAAACATTTTTCTTGTTTTTTTCTGTTGCCAAAAAGACGCATATCCAATCTCATTTTGTTTGAATTAATAATCATCATTAGACATTCTCAGGAAATTTTTCAGCTGCATGGAATCTTTGGTCACATTGTGTGGCAATACGTCTGCAATTTCATGCAGCAAAATCGTCGTAATAACTTCTACAAATTACTTCTGGGAGCAGACTTCCGCAAGTTTTGGTTTGAATGGAAACACTTCAGCAAATACTTGCAGAAATTCTTCCGCAAATGGCTTGCTAGTAGACACACGGCTTTAGGAAACATAGCTTTAAAGCTTCTTTACTGAAAAAGATTTTAATTTTCTTAAATTAACAAGGCTTTTTAAGAGAAATGCTTTCTTCTCTTGAAAAAGTGAAAAAGATTTGTTTAGTTATTGAAGCTTCTCATTTCAAAAGCGATATTTAGTAAATATTTGTGTATGAAGACTTGTGTTTTTTGAATGAAAAAAATATTTTCAGTAAAAACGGATTTTTTAAAGTAAAATTTCTATATAATAAAAATTATTTTTTTTTTGAAAAAGCAAAGCGTAATTTTCTTTTAATAAAAAGTTGTATTTAATAAAAAAAAGTTTCTTTTTTGGAGAACAATTTCTTTTTTGAAAAAATTAAAAGCCTTTGTTTGTAATGATTTTATGCTTCATTAGTAAAAAAAGGCGTTTTCAGTCATATAAAAGCTTTGTTTAAAATAAGTTTTTTTATTTAAAATTAAACGCTTTCATAATTTTTTTATTAAAAAGCTGTAAAAATTATTTAAAATGAAAAAGCTTTGATAAAAACACAGCCTAACTACAAAAGCCTTAAAGTCGATTTTAAGTCTATAAAGTTGACTATTATTTTAAATTTCGTACCATAAAACAAATTTCAAATATAATTTAAAATGTTGTTTTATTGTTATTAAAAAAGCTTTTTGTTTTGAACTTTTATGACATTTTTTAATTTTTGTAAATTTATTCCTTTTCATTATTTCATTTATTTGAATGTATGTATTGGAAACAGTTTTGAAAGCTTTTTATATAATATTTCTTATGGTACGAAAAAAGCAAAAGTTCTATTTTAAATTAAAGTCGACTTTAACAAAAATTAACTTTAAACTTTTTTTATAGTTAGGGTGATTGTTTTTTAGAAAAACTTTTTTATGAAATTTAAATGCTTTTGTAAATCTATATTGCATAAATAATAAAAAACATTTTTTTTAAATTTTTTTATTAAATGGCTGTATTTATTACAAAATAATTTTTAATGAAAAAGCTTTGATTAATAAAATTGTTTATTTAGAAAAAAAATTTTATGAAATCAAAAATGGTTTTGGAGAAATGTATGTTCACTAAAAAGCTATGACACCAATAAGAGCCTTAGACATTATTTAGTAAAAAAGAATTTTTTAAAGAAAAAGGATATTGAAAATAATTTTATTAAAAACGTATTTTCACTAAAAAAGCTATTTCATTAAGCTATAATTAATTTAGAGTAAAAGCTCTAAACTATGACTTTAAAATGCGGGTTTTTTTAATTTTTAGCTTTTCTTTTGAAACATTTGTACAATATAAATTTATTCAAAGTATTAGCCATTGTTAGCTATGACCTTTTCCAATCTTTCTGGCAACATATGGATTCCGCGCCAAAAGAACTGCAGATATATTGAGGCCAAGAACGAATCAATCCAATATCGGATACACTGTTCCAAAGTGAAGAGTATCCCAAAGAGAGTGCTCTGCATCGAATAGTATTTAAAAGTTATTGGAAAATGTGGCCGTGCGTTTTCATGATGGAATATTACGGTTTTATGTCTGGACGCATATTCTGGGCGTTTATAGGCCAATACTAGCTTCAAACGAATCAAATGCGTTTGGTACAGGTTCTCTGTAATGCTCTGACCAGATTTCAGCAGGCCATAATAGATAGGATCCTTTTCGATCCCATCAAATGCAAAGCGCCATGAATATTTGACTTTGGTGTCGATTTGGCTGGTTGGCTGAGCTTCATATATGATCTCTTATGCATCGGATTATTGTAATGGATTCATTACTCGCCGCAAGTAATGATTCGGTGCAAAAATTATTTAGTTTTATAGCGTTCAAGCATCATTTCGGACATGCAAAATCGTCTTTCAAGGTCTCTTGAATTCGTATGGTACCCAATTTCCCTATTTTTGGATAAATCTTGCTGCTCTCAAACGTTTTGAGATTTGCTGATTGAGTTGCTCTTGTTGAGTTTCACAACAATATTCAAGGAGTTAAGCCTTGAGTTCTTGATCTTCAAATGTGTTTGAATTCTGAACCGCACAAACCATCTCTCGCATGCTGAAACCGATGAAACACATTCACCATAAGCTTCGGAGTGCTTCAGCGGCACTTTTTTCAAATTAAAGAAGTAAAGCAAAACTTCCCACATATGACGCTTTTTTGGTACAAAATTCGAAATTTTCGATGCAAAAAAAAAACTTAGCTTTTTACACTATAATGTTCAATAACTGAGAATAAATTACAGATATGTACCCTTCAAAATAATATATAAGTTATTCAAAACAAAACCGGCGTTCAAAAGATTCGTGATAGCAACCGAATGTGCAACCGAATCATTCGATTGGCAACAAACTCGGTTGCTATCACGAATCAGTTTTCTCTGTGTAATTTTAGAAAAAAGAAAAATAAGATTTCTTTCAAATATTACAGAAAATTATAATTTACACTATTTAAAACAAATTATAGATTTAAAGCAATTTTTAGATATCTTTCTGATGCTTTTGAGATATTGAAATTTCATAGAAAAATTACCTGCTTTAGCAAGCAGACGAATATTTTTGCTATACTTATCTTAATCTGGAACAAAAAGTTTAATATTTTGGAAACTTTTTGGATGGCACTAACAATTGTTTTTGTTACTTTTGTAAAGTAACATATTCTTCAATAAAAATTAACTAGAAACTCTGAAATCATATTACTGCAAAGTACTTTTCGCAGTAAAATTTAATTTTTTGTCAGTTCGTTTAATGGTTATTGAGTCAGAAATGTTTAATAATGTATTACAAAATTGAAAGAAGACAAAGAGTTAAATATTCTTTATTGATATTTGTTGCTTATTTTTAAATTCAGCGAAAAATTATTTTTATTTTATGGTAGATACTTTTTCCAATGAATAAGAAATTTTTACAATATTTTTAAATAACAATTTCCAAATCCATGATGGAAAGGAGCAATTAATTTTTGGAGAAAAGTTTATGTTGGCGCAAAGTACTTATTTGAGTAAAATGTCTTTGAATCTATTATAACTTTATACTAAAATTTATTAAATGATGATAACACTCTGCTACAAAATGACACTTTTTGTCAGAACTTGAAAACTGACCTAATAGGGGTGTAGGCCTAGATGAGGACATACTAAAACCGTTTTCAAAGACTTTGAAACACCCTCAAAATTTTGAGTTATTTTGAATTAACTGTTTTAGGGTAGGTCGTAGTACTTTAGTACTTTTAACTCACACAGTTTTAGACCGATTTCTACATTTTACATAATTATGGATAGGTAAGAAATTAGGCTTTCATAAAATGTATGCATCAAATGTATAATTGCGTAAGTTTTTATAAAAAGTTTCGCTTTATTTTTTATTTTTTTAATAATATTTCAAATTCAACAATAGTTATTTTAATTGTTTCTATAAAAACCTATTCTTTTTTGCACAGTGTTTTAAAGACAACTTTATATGGGAAAAATGACATATTACTTGTTAAAATCGGTTTATATTTGCAAAAGTTATTAAACTTTTTTGAAAAAAGTTCGACAAAAATTTACCTTGTAAATTCAAAATTTTACAAATATTTTTTTTTTCTACAGTTTTTTGTTTTTTTATTCATATGAGCTAGTGGAGAAAATACTAAAAATGGTGTTAATTAAAAGTTGAATAACTTTTACAATTTAAATCCGATTTCAATAATTAAAACCATGTTTTATTAAGAACTAAATTTGCTATATACTTTGGTATAAAGTTTTATAAACTTTCATATCAAAATATGCCATGAAAAGCGACTAAAATCAAAAAAGTTGATAAATTTTGTTTTTCTTTTAGATATTCTTAAGAAAAACAATACTTATAACTTACACATATATAAAAAACTGCACATAATTTTAAAGCGTAATCAGTTTTCTTTCCAAACCCGTTAACTAATTTAAAACTGACTGAGTTACAGATCGATAAGTTGACGAACATCACTGAAACGGTTTTTTCAGAATAACTTCTGAATTTGAGGATGTTTTTGAAATCTTTTGACACATGTACTCAGCAAGCCCTATAACCTACGCTAGGTCGTTTTCCAAGTTTTTTTTCCAGCGTAGCTACGTGTAATCATCATTAGACATTCTCAGGAAGTTTTTCAGCTGCATGGAATCTTCGGTCACATTGTGTGGCAATACGTCTGCGATTTCATGCAGCAAAATCGTCGTAATAACTTCTACAAATTACTTCTGGGAGCAGAATTCCGCAAGTTTTGATTTGAATGAACACACTTCAGCAAATTTTCTTAAATAAAAAAAACTTTTTCATATAAGAAAGCATTTTAAGTGAAAAAGATTTGTTTAGTTATTAAAGCTTCTCATTTCAAAAGCGTTATTTAGTGAATATTTGTTTATGAAGACTAAAAATTAAATTTTTTTTTAATAAAAAAAAAAATATTTTCAGCTAAAAGGGATTTTTAATGTAAAATTTCTATATGTACAATAAAAATACTTTTTTATGAAAAAACAAGCGTAATTTTCTTTTAATAAAAAGTTGTAATTAATAAAAAAAAGTTTCTTTTTTAAAAAATGAAAAGACTTTGATTGTAATGATTTTAAGCTTCATTAGTAAAAAAGGAGTTTTCAGTAATATAAAAGCCTTGTTTTAAATAAGTTTTTTTTTATTTAAAATTAAAAGATTTCATACATTTTTTATTAAAGAGCTGTATTTAGTAAAAAATTATTTATAATGCAAAAGCTTTGATAAAATTACAGCCTAACTACAAAAGCCTTAAAGTCGACTATTATTTTAAATTTCGTACCTTAAAACAAATTTAAAATATAAATGTTAAAATGTTGTTTTATTGTTATTAAAAAAGCTTTTTGTTTTGAACTTTTATGCACATTTTGTTTTTTTAATTTTTTTAAATTTGTTTCAATTCATTATTTCATTTATTTGAATATATGTGTTGGAAAAAGTTTTGAAAGGTTTTTTATAATATTTCTTATGGTACGAAATAAACAAAAGTTATATTTTAAATTAAAGTCGACTTTAACTAAAATTAACTTTAAATTTTTTTTATATTTAGGGTTTTTTAGAAAAGCTTTTTTATGAAATCAAAAATGGTTTTAGAGGAAAGGCGTAATGCACTACACAATTTAAAATTTATTTATTTATAAAACATTAAAAATATATCAAAGACACAAAAAATAATTATTGAAAAATCTAATTTCCAAAATCATATTTAATAGATTCCACATATTCGACAGCACTTTAACTTGTGTTTCCAGAAAGTTCTTATCAACCTTCAATTAATACCACATCCTAAACTTGTCACCAGTTATCTCACAAACCCAACTTACCACTGTCACCAATTTGTAATGTGGTTACACAATATGACGCAAACATATTTTACATACATAAAATATTACTTTTTGTTTTTTATGATGATGCTGCTGCTGATGTTGCTATTGGAGTTTTTCTTTCTCTTTTTTGTTTTTATACTTTTGTAATCTTTATGTATATTCTACCTTTCAGAGTCTGTGAAATATTTTGTTTGCTCAAGTATTTATGTAGTTTTACTATGTATGAAATTTAATAACTTTTTCTTCGCCATACCCAAGCTAAGGGAAAACAAAATTTTTGTAAATAACTTGTTTACTTAGGTTATTTCAGTATTTATCTTAACGAAAAAAAAAACTTTTGAAAAATGTTTAAATAATTTTTCACTTTTCTATATGTAATGAAATGTTGAACATAGTAGATATTATTTAAATAGTTTTCACAACTGCAAGTAAGTAGTGAAATAAATGTATGTCAGCTAAAGAAAACATTTGTGAATTTTTAGTTAAATTCTATTAGAAGTTTGAAAAATATATTGTATGAAATGAAACTTAAAAATTTTTATAAACCATCATCATGAGCCATCATGCGTAACGTATGAGTAACATTAATTATGTTTTACAAATTCATAACACTTATACGTCAGGTTGTCTGGCAGAAAATGAGGTGAAATGAATGAAATAAAATAAAAGAAATTTATGAAAATTATTGTGTGCATTTTCAGAGGAAATGGCAGTAGATTTTCTTATTCATTGCTATAAAATTGTAGAAATAAAGTAAATTTATTTAGTGTCTAAGTGAAATAATGATTTATGATTTTTTTTTCGTTGGAAAATTTTATAAAATGAAAGAAAATTTTACAGGGCAAGTGAATAAGTTTTAGAAAAAAAGAAGTACACATGTATTTGGCAATGATTATATTTAAATATTAAAACTTAAATACAAAAAAATGTTACACCAAAATATTTGGAGTATAACTTAGAAATACGGGATTCACAATAGATGTCATATCGTTTGCCTTTATTAACATATTGTTTTGAACGGTATATATCTGTCATTTACTCTCACCAATTTATTGAACATTACAGTGTAAACAACAAAGTGTTTCTTGCTGCGAAAATGTCGAATTTAACCAACAAATGTAAAGTTTTGCTTTACATCTTTAATTTGAAGTAAATTCGCTGAAGCACAGATTGCTCACCAAATCTTATGGTGAATGTAACACATTATGAGATGGTATGTGCGGTTCAGAAGTGTTAATTTTGATACAGAAGATTAAGATTGCCCATGTCAGCCAAAAGACCAAGAATTGGAGGCATTACTCCATGAATATTGTTGAAAAACTCAACAAGAGCTTGCAGAATCATTGGGAGCTATTCAGTCAGTAAATGTTTGCGAGCAGCAGGATTCAGCCAATAGCTGGGAAATTGGGTACCATACGAACTGAAGCCGAAAGAATTCGAGCAACGTGGCGCCTGTAGAACAAGTGAGATTGCAAAAATCAAAAAATTTCGTGTGCCCCTAAAAATTACAAAATAAACCTAAACAAATTCCAACTCTTATTTTGGAAATTTGTTATCTGTTTCATTTGGACTTTGTGAAGAGTTAACAAAGTCGGTTTAACAACAGCGTTGAACGTAGCATAAATAAAATTGGAAATTTATGACATATAACCGTAAAAACCCATTAGGTATTTTACAAAAAATAAAAAAAAAAATTTTAATTTTTTTCTGGAATAATTTGAAATCATAAAAGACTTAATTTATTTAAATAAATTTGATTTTTCCACACATTTCAACATTGCTAACCCATAAGTAGGCACCTGAAAGGCGTAGAAGCCTTTTAAAACACTCATTTCATAGGCTGATCAATTATCTATCTTTTAAATTTTTTGATTATCTCATTTGGTACAAAAGTTAAGATTTTTGGAAAGAAAAAACTCAAATGGCGACACTGTGCGATGATTTTGCATATCCGAAATGATGCTTGAATGCTATAAAAGCAAATTATTTTTGCACCAAATCATTACTTGCGATGAAAATTGGTTCCATTAAAATAACCCAAAGTGAAGAGATAGTATGTGAATCTCGGCCAACCAGCCGAATCGACATCAAAGCCAAATATTCATAGCGCTAAGGTAATTCTCTTTATTTGGTAGGAGAAAAAGGATCCTATATATTATGAGCTGCTGAAATCTGACCACACCATCACAGGTAACCTGTACCGAAAAAAGCTTGAAGCGAGCATTGGCTGAAAACGCCAATATTCCATCATGACAACGCTCGGCCACATGTGGCAATAACTAAATAAAGTGGTTGGGAAGTTTTGACTCACCCTCTTTATAGTCCAGACCGTAACCCGTCCTACGACAATTTGTATCGATCTATGCACAATGCCAGGATACGCTTGACTTCTGAAAAGAGTTTCCGATATTGGATTGATTCGTTCTTGGCCTCAAAAGATAAGCAGTTCTTTTGGATCGGAATATGTTGACAGCTAACAATGGCCAATACTTTGAATAATTTTGTATTGTACAAGTGTTTAAAAATAATAGCTAAAAACTTGAAAAAATTCCAAAGAGTGCCCTATAGCTTGGTACTATTTTAAAAAGCAAACTCAAGCTATTTGCTGCTGATATAAGTAGTTAAGGAAAATAAAACACAACTTAATTTTTTTCCCAAACTAATCACTTCTTTCATAATATTTCATCACTTACTTACTTACATTCATAAACTCTTATTTAAGCGATCTATTATAACACCCTATACACAAAATTATGCAAAATTTATATCAAGAGCATTATATTTCATTTTATTCTAACATTTTTATTTTCACTCAATTCCATTTAGTTAAATAAAGTAGAAAATTTAACTTGCAAAGCAATTTCTTCTACTTCACAATCATAAAAAGTATAATTTTGAAAGAAACTGTTAAAATTGAAATGTTAAAAACAGATAGAAAAAAAACAGGAATAAGAAAGAAAAAAAAACATTGCAACAAGCACGTCCTTGTAACTACAAGAACTCACAAGTACAGAAGAAGAAGGAGGAAAAATATTAAATGGGGAAAAAAGGATGCGTCACAATACTCTACAACTACAAATCATACTTGGTTACTAAGTTTATTTGTATGTATAGATATACTTTTCGATTTGATGATTGCAATAATGCCACACAGCGTGCAGGATGATGCTGCTGATGATGACGATGATAATGTTGCCATTAAACAAGATAATAATGAGGAGGCTAAAGCTACAGCTAAAGCTACAACAATAATAAAATCATGATTATGACGTTAAGTACTTTTGTTGTTTTATATATTTTTTGGCAACCATTTTTACAACAGCGGAATTCCACACAATGCCACACAATAATGGCAAGAAAAAAAGCGAATGTTAAAAAAGAAATGAAATGCTATGAAAGACAAATTGAAAAAAACCACAGCGGAAAATCCAGCAGTCAACATACTTCTCATCATCAAAATAATAAAAAGAAAATGGCTTCACACAGTCATAAAAGCAACAAAAACTGTTACAAAAAAGCATTTTTTTTTCAAGAAATTTGTTAAAAATCATAGAAAATTGTTTGAATTGTGTTAGATAAGAATTAAGTTAGAAAAAAAGCTATACAAATTGTGGATTATAAATGACTTTTGGTTGCCCTAATAAAAATGCATTAAAAAGGCTTGAGGTTTAGAATGTATAATTAATTTTGGTAGCTTAGTAGTTAGAATTCTTCCATTTTATTTTCATATTGAAGCTAGATATATTTTGGTTGTGTATTAAATATTTTAAATATGACAAATATTTGTTAATTTCACTGTGCGTAATTTTTAAGTCATGGAAGTATAAACAGTTACGGACACCAGACGTGACAAAAGGCCAAAACAAAAAGAACCGTGTCTCCCAGTTTTGCCCAAAGTCATCCACTTGTTTATGGGTCCCCAATGATTTGGGGCCTCGGTGTCATTTTTGCTAAAAAGTGATCATTTTCTCAGGCTCATATCTTGCAAACAGTTCTGAATTTTGATTTAATCTCTGAGGCAAAGTTGTAACCCTTGTCATAAAGAACAAAAATTGTGAACATATAAAATCAAAAAAACTTCATCTTCAAGATCAAAATCGCAAAAAACTATAAAAAACTCGAAATGTTTAAAGCTGCCTCAAAGTATGCTTTAGTTTATAATAATTTAATACTTTATGGCCCAAAACACTTAATGCCTTTAGTTTTTTCTTACTAGCTTATATTGGCCTACCTAAACGGTATTAAGAATCATTCCTAGGAAGTTCATATATTCTAGAAAGTTGTTTATTGAGATCTTAGGTACATTTTTGTAATTGATTGATTCCTTGAATTTTGAAAGGTTTGCTACCTATGGACCTGAACAGGGGAAAAAAGCTAAAGCAATTCGAATTTTTTAAACACGTCCGATTTCAAAGATATTTATATTTTTGCATGTGCTTTTAATCTCTTATAATTTTCGAGTTATATTTAGTTAGACAACTAAATTAGAAATAATATACAAAAGCTTTCAGAGCAATATCAATTATGGATCCAAAATTTAACGATTTTCAATTTATAAATTAAAAAAATAGTGGATTTTTGCTGTTTGTTATAAAATAAACTTTCTTTAAGAACATATAACAATTTATTATTTTTCTACTAGGTATCTTTACAGAGAACATGTTGATATAAAAAACATGTCATATTTTTCGAATATGTCTCCCCTACGCTCTTCGGAATATGACCTATTTTTTTTTATCAGAATTTCAACTTTTGGCCACAGGTTTTAAAATCAGCTGGGATCTGAAAACGGAAAGTACCCTACTTTGAGTCCCCATAGCGCGCCCCTGCAGCATTTATAGGGTCTATTTAAATAACTCGAATACTCTTTGTCTACGCCCACGTAAAATTTTATCCCGATTTTATCCCGAGCCGTTTAGAAATGCCAGATTTATTTCCAAACTATTTTGATTCTGCCCTACTGTGCCTTCTTGTAATAAAATACAAATGGAAAACTCATATAAATCCAGCCAACTAACCATTAATGTATAGGGTGTCGTAAAATAAAAAATATTAAAAAAAGTTCCCTTTATTATTTACTCTCAAAGCTCAAAGGGTTAAAGGTTAACAGTTATTTTTTTAGCTGCACTATTTTTCCATTTTCCATTTCCCATTTTCTCATTCAAAATCCAACATTGTAACAGTTTGTGGGCAAAGATTATATTTTGTTGATTGTTTTGACATTAAATGTAACGAGGCGGCAGCAACCAACAAAAGTCTCAATGACAGTCATTTGTTGCATTTAAAAATAATAAAAAATAAAACACAAAATAGACGACGACTTCTCATTTAGTTTTTTTTTTGTAAGCAGCCACAAACTGCAGCTTAAGTTTCAATTATTCGCAGTGAAAAATAAAATCCATTAAAATCACGAAAACAATTACATTTTGCCATGATGTTGACTCTGAATACTGTACATTTTGAAAAAAAGGCTCAAATGACTAAATACTTGTGACACAGTCACTGACAGTACCCAAAGCCAGCGTCTCTGCTGGCTGCTTAGTAAATGTCCTGGTGTGTTGGCCTGCGAATCAGTGTGTGTTTGTTGGCTGGCAACTTTAAAGAACCTTGTAAATTTACTAGGTTTCATTACGTATCGTATCGCATTTTATTTTACATTTGGTTTCCGGCTTTCATAAAGGTTTATTGTTGCCTACTTCCAGGCTGTTTAACTGATTGCGCCATTCAAATGTAGGCGAATGTGCGACGTATTTCTCTGTCGTCGTCGCTGGTTGTTGTTGTAAAACTTACAAGTATTTGTAAATATGTAAATGTATATCTGTAAGTTTATGTGTTGTTGTTGTTGTTTTTGTTATTTGTGATTTACAAATAAAAATAATTGTTTATTGTGACATTTCAATGGTACTTTTGCAGTTGTAGTTGTATTTGTGTAAGTATGTGTGTATGTGTTCTTTTTTCTTCTTCAATATTTCTTTACAAATTATATATGTCACACCAGCTGCCATTTTGTATGTGTTTGTGACCTTAACCGCCATCACAATAATAATAATCATAAAAAGAGAGTGTTTTTCCTTGTTCTGTTGTTTCATTAATTCAAGGAAATGTCTTAATTACAAGTCAGTAATTAGCTAGAATATACATATTGAGTTGGAAGAATAATGAAGCAATATGATCAGGTATGACTGAAAAATAAAAAAAATCAGTACAACAAATTATAATTATTTAAGATAATGTACAATAAAGATGATACCACGGAATTTGTCTGCATTCCAAGAACTTAGATCAAGATGGAAAATTAAACTTTTGATCGGTATCAAAATAATATTCAAAGAGCGATTTTCCCATAGTATTTAAAAAGGCTACCGTTAGTTATGTTATACTAAAATTTATCTATAGAAAAAACTCCATCACACAAATTTTTATATAGCAAAACTGTTATACTCATATTAATCTATAGAAAAAAACGGTTATACTCACATTTTTCCATAGAAAAAACTGTTATACTTAAATTTTTCTATAGAAAAACTGTTATACTCACGGTTTTCTATAGATGAAACTGTTATACTCACATTCTTCTGTGGAAAAAAACTGTTATACGCACATTTTTCTATAGTAATAACTGTTATACTCACACTTTTCTATAGAAAAAACTGTTATACTTACATTTTTCTATATAAAAACTGTTATAGTCACATTTTTCTATAGACGAAACTGTTATACTCACATTTTTCTATAGAATAAACTGTTATACTCACATTTTTCTATAGTAATAACTGTTATACTCACACTTTTCTATAGAAAAAACTGTTATACTTACATTTTTCTATATAAAAACTGTTATACTTACATTTTTCTATATAAAAACTGTTATACTCACATTTTTCTAAAGACGAAACTGTTATACTCACACTTTTCTATAGAAAAAACTGTTATACTCACATTTTTCTATAGTTATAACTGTTATACTCACATTCTTCAGTGGAAAAAAACTGTTATACTCACATGTTTCTATAGTAATAACTGTTATACTCACATTTTTCTTTAGAAAAAACTGTTATACTTACATTTTTCTATATCAAAACTGTTATACTCACATTTTTCTATAGTCGAAACTGTTATACTCACATTTTTCTATAGAACAAACTGTTATACTTACATTTTTCTATAGAAAAAACTGTTATACTCACATTTTTCTATAGTAATAAATGTTATACTCTCATTTTTCTGCAGAAAAAAAACTGTTATACTAACATTTTCAGCAGAAAAAACTATTATACTTACATTTTTCTATAGTAATAACTGTTATACTCACATTTTTCTGTAGAAAAACTGTTATACTTACATTTTTCTATAGAAAAACTGTTATACTCACATTTTTCTATAGATAAACTGTTATACTCACATGTTTCTATAGAAAAAACTGTTATACTCACATTTTTCTATAGAAAAAACTGTTATACTTACATTTTTCTATAGAAACACTGTTATACTCATAGTTTTCTATAGAAAAACTGTTATACTCACATTTTTCTGTAGAAAAAACTGTTACAACAATTCCTATAGATGAAACTATTATACTGTTATAAAAGTTTCTATAGTTGAAACTGTTATACTCACATTTTTATATAAACGAAACTGTTATACTCACATTTTTTCATAGTAAAATACTGTTATATACAAAATTTTCTATGGATGAAACTGTCATACACAAAAAGTTCTATATAAAAAACCGTTATACTTAAATTTTTTTTATAGAGAAAATAGTTATACATAAATTTTTCTGTTATACATAAATTTTTCTATAAAAAAAATTTGAAACGCAAATTGTTCTACAGAAAAAACTGATATACGTACATTTTTCTATAAAAAAAAACTGTTATACAAAAATGTTTCTTCAATAAAAACTGTTATGCGAAAATGTATTAAATTTATTGCTCGACAACGGCCTTGAAAAAAACTGATATACACATATGTTTTTATGAATAAAACTGTTATACACAAATCTTCCTATAGAAAAAACTGTTATAAACAAATATTTATTTACGTTTTTATAGAAAAAACAGTTATACACAAGTTTTTGTTTAGAAAGGAGTTAATTTTAGTGGAATTCGGTCAACCTTTTGATGCCAAATGTAAAAGTGGAAAAAACACCCGAATATACAATGAAAATCTGATATATCTCACAAATATGTTCATTTGCAATTTTATATATCAAATCAAGAACCTATTTCACTTCCATTATAAAGAATAGTAAGGAGAAATCGTCTTTCCTCGCTGTTATTTTAATATTAACCAATATAAATCTTTTTAATTGAAGTGTTAGTTATCAATTAAGAGCTATCTTGTTGACATACCTTTCAAAAAAATACAAAAGCTTTATAAGTTCCCTAAGAATTTTTTTTTATGTAGCAAAGAGTAATAAAAGTTTTTCGGACAAAAATATACGAAAATTTAGGATTTTCTAAATTTTCAAATTTAAAATCGATTATTTTTGATTTAAAACTTTTTCAGGTGATTGTCTTATTTATTGTTTAACTAACCAATAATGAATTAATGAAATCTGGCATACATTGTGCCTTATATAAAGAAAAAACTGGCCCAGGGTATGGTAAAATTTAAATTTTGAAATTCGTATAACTCAATAGCTATAGAAGATATAAAGCACATACCACTATGTACTTTGAAGGCCTAATCAAGGGCTTTAAGAATATATTTAAAATCTTTAATTTAGATAAACCATAATGGATTCAAAAATTTGCATATCTGAGGTTCCCTAATTTGAAACCACACAACGCTGTCTTTGTTGTCCTTCTTCAAAAAGTAAACTCAAATTTTCCTTGTGTAAAATTTCATGTCAATCGCTTCAGTCAGTTTGAAATGACATATTTATTTCCAAAATATTTTGATTCTGGCCCACTTTGCATCTCTGCATGATAGAAGTTAGTAAATGTACGTATACGTAATATTCAATTGCAACATAATAATACGTATTACTCATACGCAGGTGTCTCTGCAATAAATAATAGAATTTTAAATAGAATTTTAAACAACAAAATAAAACTTTCACATATCCATCTAGCCATTAGCTTTGTTTATTTATTATTAATTAAACTTTCAAACAAACTACGGCAAAACTGCTGCATCATTTTACAATTTAATTTTAAATTTTTAAACAACTGTGTACCTTTTAATTTGATTAATTAAAAAACACTGGCTACAAATGGTTCTTCCTAGTTTTTCCACTATCTAGCCAGCAAACAAACAGCAAATGTTGGTTGTAAAGCAGGAAAAACTTTCGTGATGAAATAGAAAACCATCAAAGCAGATCAACAAAATCTACAACAAACTTTATCGTTAGATAAATTCAAAACAAAAACAAACTTTAAATAAAAAAAAATAAAAAATAATTTAACACACACCAAGCAAAAAACAAAAAGAAATCGTTAAGTTGCTAGAAAAACTAAAACTATCACAAAACTAAAGGAAAAAAAACTATAAATGAGAGATGAAAAAAAGGACTAGAAATAAAACATAAAAACCAGCATCGTTTGCAGTTAAAAGACAAATTGGAAAACGTGTTAAAGCTTTTAGGGATTAAAGCAAAAGATGAAGAAAGTTACAACAGGGGCCAAAAGCGGCAGGGGCAGACAACAATAACAAATAAAGCAACGGAAAACAGCTTTAATTGCTGGACATAAAAATACTTTCAAGTAAAAATTTCAAATATTAATCATGGCAGTACTTAAACTAAAGCCAACTAAAAACAGGAAAAGGAAAAGGAAAGTATTTTGTTGGTTTATTTATTTCTACGAATGTATAGGAAAACTTTGTTTTCAAATTTTAAAAGAAATCAATTTCAAATGAAATGAAATTGAAAATGAAAATGATTTCTAAAAGAAATTAAAAAAGCTTAAACTAAATCAGAGTATAAAATTACTAGCAAATAACTTGTGAGAAGTTAATACAATATAAAGCGCTAAATATCTTTACAATTGAGTTTGTTATAAAACTAAAAGTCTTAATATTAATTTAAACATATCAATTTCAAATAATATTGAAATCCTTAAACCATTTTTATTAATTTAAGCATTTGCACTTACACACTTTATTACCCAACCGCATTAATAAACATAATTCTCTTATCATTACTCATAAAGTATACATTATTAAAGCATATTTTAAGGCGTTTTGTTATTTTAATAAATCTTGACATGCAAGTGAGTGAGTGTTGTGTTTTATTTACTTTTTCCCCCTGTTGTTGCTATTGTGCATGTTGACACGCGAATTGTTGTTGTTTGTAGTGTTTTCTTTTTTAATTATTACTTAACTTTCTTCACATTTTTTGGGCTTGTTTTGGACACTAAACCATTAACCTTTTCCAAACAATCGCATACTCACATACTATTCATAAAATCATGACGATTTAATTAATGTTTATTCTTATCGGCCAGTTTGTGTTAATAAATTATACGCCATAATGTTGACCGGTAACGAACGTCATTAGTAGTAGGTTTATCCAATGCGTGTTTTGTGCGTATTTTTTTTATTTTTTGCACTGTCGTGAAATTTGGTAATTTATTTGTCTGTATTAAAAATTATTGTCTTTTTTAGCCGGATTGTGATTTTCTAAGGTTGGCATCTATGTAGAACACGTGCAAGATAATTGTTGTCTAAGTAATGAGTTAGCTAAAACCGTGCCTTATTTCTAGGCGTCAGCTTGCTATATCCTGCATGAAATATGCCAATTTTTGGCAATATATTCCTTTGTTATATACAAGCAATTGTAAATTGTTAACAATGACGTAGATATTGCAGGTTGTTCATAAAAAAGTATAAGTCTAAGTCATATAGTAAAAACTACAGAAACCACAGAAATTATGATATAGCTATAACACTTTTAAGAATTGAGGCAATTCAAACGATGAAAGTTTCATCAATCAATCAATGAAGTGCCTCAGAAATTTTTAATTTGTAACCATAATATGCTATATATCAGATAGATGATACGTAGTAAGTACACAAATTAGTCTCCTGAGAATTTTTTTAGATAATTTCTAGATTTTCTTCTTTTTCAGTACTCTATATTCAAATCAAATATCATACATCAATGAAATCAATAGCTTTTCTTGTTTATTTGCTAGTTTTTACTATTTTTACAAACTATGGACATTTTCAATACAAAAAATAAAATACTGAACCTAGCAGGCAAATGAGTAGACTGAATATTTCATTACATTAAAATCACCACTATCGAATCAATATGATGATAAACCTATTCCATTCTACAGCTTGGTAAAGTTACTAAATTAATTCTGGATCTGTCTTATTTTACCTAACTATACTCATTATTCCACTTAATTTTTATACACTATACCATCATAGTGGGAAGGGTATAATGCGTTTGTGAATATGTTTCTAACGCCCAAAAATATTAGTCTAACACCCACCTTAAAGTATAGTGATCGACTTATAATCACTTTCTGTGTCGATTAAACGATGTCCGTCCGTCCGTCTGGCTGGCTACGACAGTCAATTTTGAAGATATTTCGACCAAATTTGGTACATATAGTTTTTTCGGCCCAAGGACCAAGTCTATTGAAACTGGTTGAAATCGATACATTATTTCGCCTAGCCCCCATACAAATGTCCTCCCGAAATTGGACTTTATTGGTTTATATATTTATCCACAAAAATTTCGACCCAAATATGTTTTATATATGCGAAATTCATGTCACTAAATATTGTTATGATCGGTCCATAATAAGTCATAGCTCCCATATCGACCCGTTCCGAAAATCACTTTAACGTCCATAACTCTCTTACACACAAAATTAAACATAAATAACTTCCATATAGTCATAAATCACACGACCTAATTTCATGGTAATCGGTCCATAATTGATCACAGCACCCATATAAGGCCCACTTCCAAAAGTCAGTCATGAATATAAATTATTGATATTTTAGAAGAAAAATGTTTTTGCACATTTACTATTATATGGCCGGGCTTGACCGACTTACTTGTTTAATTTAATAATTTTGGATTGCACGTTATAGTTGCTTTGGCGATAACATTTTGAGTTTTCAATGTTAACCGAATCTATGTAAATGACCCTCTTATAATGTCTTTCAATTTAAATTGATACAGACACATCAATTTCCATTGTAAGACATCATAAGAGGATCAACGTTTATGTTTGCAGTGGATTAACGTTTCTGTTTGGTTAATATCATCTGATCATGCGTAAAAAGAATATGATCGGTGTCCCTTGAGCCCATTGTGATATCATCAATCACACGTATAATGTTAATTGTACGGGGTTAGTAATTGAAACCGATCTCCCTAATCATGAAAACCAACCCGTATTCCTGAAAAATTTTACCAGATTCGTTAGTGACACTTGAGAGATATAATCCGAGATATTTCAGTATATGCTCTTTTACCAATTATTACGTGTTTAACCCATGCGTTCCGGCATTTGACATCTGATCGAGGTACTATCAAATGTCAAGTTGGTTAATTTTCGTGTTAGAAAAGGCATTTGACATCTGATCGAGGTACTATCAAATGTCAAGTTGGTTAATTTTCGTGTTAGAAAAGGCTAGATCGTTTTATATGCTCTACTAGTTCTAACCGAGGCGTTCGTATCTTTGAGCGTCAAATAGTCAATCAAGTTCGATACTGCAACCACATACATAGCTATCTTGAGATGATCCGTTTATCGCACATCTTAGTGTCCAAGAACCCATATTAACTCGACATAGTGATTAGAGTATCCAAAACCGAAATCGAAAACCGGTCAACCGGTTTTTTCATCTTTGTAAACTCCAGTGGTTTCGGTTTTTTTAACTTTTCGATTTTTGACAAACCGGTTTTTTAAGACCGTTAACCGGTTTTAATGAAATATATTTTCTAAAGCTCATTCAAGCATATTTATGAAAAACTTTGATACCATTTTTAAAAATTCTTGATTTATTTTATAGAAAATTATAACATTTGACAATATTTTGTAAAAGATATAAAACAATTGCATAAAGATAGAGCCTTATGAATTCAAAAATGCAAAATTTCCGAAGATTCATTACACAATTCTTAACACATTTTCTATTAGCGTACACAAATAAAAAAAATTTTAGGAGACTTTTTTCATATTAAATAAGTGTTTAATATAAACCGGTTAACCGGTTTTTTTGAAGACGAAAACCGAAACCGTTTAACCGGTTTTTATAAAAGACAAAAACACACTTTTTCGGTTAAACCGGAAACCGGTTTTTTAAATTTGACATTTCGCCTTCATTATATTAGAATTGAGAACCTTGATTGATGCAAAGCTATCCAAGTATAGTTCACTGACAACGAAGATCAAATATCCCATATGTCAGTCTTACATACAGAATCCGCTCAAAATTTACTAGCCTACATTTAGAAAAATGGAGCTATGTTCATTAAGATCGTACTTTAGTTCTTTTGAGCTAAGAGCCGTGTTAGCAGAAATTCTGGTATCTTGGGGAATATGTTTAGCATCGTTTCCAGAATTCATGGCTCAAATAATAGCGACCTTGGTATAAAGTAGGATATCCATTCAAATAATGTTCGTTCGAATAATAGAGCAATTTATTACAATTAATTATTCGAATAAAATAAGTTATAATGCCTTATACTACTTCGTTATTGTTTTGTTGGTGAAGCTAAAATATGAAATTATATTGACAATTTTGAATTATTTGAATTATCAATTTTAAAATATTATGGTCACTGTAATTATGTATATGATTGCGGTAACCATAATATGTTACCATTCTCATGCTTTTAGCAATCTTTCATTAATCATAATTAAGTATATGTTTATGGTAACCATTTTAATGATGTAATAATTTACGTTATTGTGTTGTTCTAGGATTATTGTTAACATACTCTGAGAAAAACCTCTTATGGTATAACGATTCATCATCAACATGATTGTCATAAACATATATTTATTTATTTTTTTATTTTATTCATTCAATTACAGAATCCTAGCCAATAGGACATAATCGGTTCCAATTATACTACTCACAATTATTTATTACAATCAAATATATGATTTATACAATCATGTCAATTGTAAATTAAACATATTATGGTTACTGCAATGATATTGTATAAATAATTAAAGTGACCATAATATTGTAAAAAAACACACTGCATTTTTTTAATTGAATTACCGATAGTGCGGACAACATCCTGCCAGACCATCATTGGATAATTCTAGGTGAGGAATTTAGTTGTTAATATTCAATCTTACATTTGGTTATAAAATTCGCATCCATTCATTGTTTATTTAACCAGGATGTTGGAACATATCCAATTTCTGGTATGTTTTTAAATAAAACTTTCGCATATTTCCAATTTATTTTAAGTTTTCCTCTTTCTATCGCGAGTTTATTCGATTTACTACCCAATCGTCATTAGTTTTACATTGTTTGTGTGTCATACTTTCTATGATTTATATTTTACCTTCATAAAACTGTCCTCGAGTGTACTAACATATTTTATCACAAAAATCACTTTCCAAGAAGCTGATACAATTCCAATATACTTACTATTTTCTCTTAGATCTTTCATTATAATAATAGAGTTTTAACATTTAGCAATCCGTAAGATGTGAGTATTGAAATAAAATCCATTGGAATATCTGAGTACTAACTTGCTACCACTTCTTAAGCTGCATTTGCACTACTTAAGTTCTAATAATTGATAAAAGAACTAATTGTGAAAAGATTCTTCTATGTACTGGCAGCAGTGGTCGGTTGGCAGTCATTACTACCAAGGGACGATGATCTCAACTCATCTTATATTTAAACAAATCTAAAACTATAGTTAAAACCCAACTGAATGTTGTTGATTTTTATAAGTGTAAAAACAGTTACTTCGTTTCCCAATTCTTTGGACCAAACTCTCCAAAGAGTTAACTAATATATAACTCCAAAACATTTTTTATGTTTTACCAATCGAAAATATTTTAAAATATTATTAGCCAAAAATAATTCTTTAGACCACTAGTCTCCTAAGGGTTAACTGCAAACTCCAAAAACATATTTTATTATATTTCAGCATTCGAAAATATTTTAAAATAATTTGACTAGTAGTAGTTATTTGCCAAAAACAGCAATAAATTTAAAAAAAATATTTTTTGGTTTGAATTTTATCAGACATAAATTCTCGAGTGCTAAAACATAAAACAAGTAACTATTCTTCCTAGGTACTCATATGCAACGATTTAAGGTTCCAAAAAGTACGAGTACCAATGTAAGCAACAAACAAAAAAAAAAGATGGTAATTGGAAATGGCCATAAATTAAACAAAAGGCAAAAAAGCAAACATACATATGGGAAATTACATGAATATGTCAACCGCAACCAAAGAAGGATTTTATTTAAATATCATAGATTGTAATGGAAAAATAATTGGTTTTGTATAAGATATTAAAAGTATGTATGTTGTAGTCATCTTTCCGTAGCTTCCAAATAACTTACAAGTATGATTGATGAAGCCGCTATAAGCCCGGTTCAGTTACTATTTAAAATCGATCAAATAGACTTACAAATAAGCAAAAAATCGCTGTTGTATTTTTTACAATTTTTTTATCTATATCTGGATTAATATGAATATTAAATGATTGATTGTTTAAAAATCCATAGTAATTCAAACCTACAATGGGTCAAAATCGGAAAAAATAAATTTGTAACCCGATTTTTTAGTTTGGCCGTTAAGAAATACCATGATTCTACTCGAAAGCAGTTGGCAGTGTTTATAAATAGTGGCAGACGTTGCAGTCATTAATTAGTTTGTCATAGGCGCTGTTAGAATAAACATCAACTGTATTACCAGTGAATTCTTGTCAAAAAATTCCGAGCCAAAAAACTGTTCATATATTGAGGCCAAGAACGAATCAATCCAATTTTTCTTTCTGTTCCAAAGTGAAGAGCATTCTCCATCGATCAAAAAATATAGTAGTCGAATAGGGCACGCACAGTGGATTATATAAAGTGTATGCATCTAATAATTGATTTTTGCAAATTATTGAAATTAACCATAAAACAACTTGTATCGTAAAGCTAAGATGTCAAGCAATAATTATTTGCAGAAATTATAGTTATTATGTCAACAGAAGTATTCGGAAATGGCGACAGAACATACTACTTTCGAGATTTGGGGAGTTAAAATTATATCATATTCAATGGCGTATTTTTAATATTTATAATTTTTTTGCAGAATTGTTATACCTTGTTGGAAAGGGTATCTTGTCCAGATTATATATTTGTAATAAATTTTGTATATATTGTTAGCAGATTTTAAATTTATTCATTTAAAATATATAATGTTTTTAGGCTTACCTACGCAACTTTGACTACGATTTTAACTATTGGCGCCGTTTGCCGCCGATCTAGTTTTAACATAGAATTAAAGTTTAACTTATTATCTAAAAGATATATCAAAATTAGCTGCCTTTGGTGCCTATAAACAAATACAAAAGTGTTGAGCAACTCAGAAATATAAGAAAAAAATTATCAACTTGTTTTGATTTTAGTTGCTTTTCATAGCTTATTTTGCTATGATAGGTTATACAAATTTATAACTATATATAAAGTAAATTTAATTCTTAACAAAAAAACACTGTTTTAATTTTTTTAACCGGATGAAAATTGTAAATGTTATTCATTAACACCTTTTATAGTATTTTCTCCCTCAGCGCATATGAATAAAACAATAACAAAGAACTAAGTATTAACAAATTTTTTTGTGCAATTTTTAATTTACTAGGTAAATTTTTCGAAAAAGTTTAATAACTTTTGCAAATATAAACCGATTTTAACAAGTAATGTCTCATTTTTGTCTATAAAAAATTATCTTTAAAACACTGTGCAAAAAAATAGATTTTAATAGAAAAAAATTGATCAGAAAGTTACCAAAATTTTCCACTGTGGCACGGTCTGGACAATAAATCGGGTTAGGCAAAACTACCCAACCACTTCATTCTAAATACTTTTTAAAAGTTATTGCAACTTTTTTACGAGTGTTGTCATGATGGAATATTACAGCTTCATGTCTGGCCGCATATTCTGGGTATTTTTAGGCCAATGATCGCTTTAAACGAATCATTTGTGTTCGGTGGAGATTTCAAGGTCAGCTTCAATTAGTATGGTATCAAGATTCCCTGCTCTTGGATAAATCCTGCGTTTTGAAATTACTGATTAAGTAGATCCCAATGATTTTGCAAGCACTTGCTGAGTTTGGTAACAATCTTCACGGAGTAATGGCAGGCCTGGGCGATCAAACTATATCTCGCCATCTCTCTGCCATAAGCTTTGATAAGCATTCTATGTGTTTCAGTTGCACTTTTTTTACCCTACACCACCATAGTGGGGAGGGTATAATGCGTTTGTGCAGATGTTTGTTAAGCCCAAAAATATTAGTCTAACACCCACCTTAAAGTATACCGATCGACTTAGAATCATTTTATGAGTCGATTAAACGATGTCCGTCCGTCTGGTCGGCTGGCTGGCTGTCCATATAAAGGTTGTGCGCAGAGTACAGGTCGCAATTCTGAAGATATATCTATCAAATTTGATATATATTATTTTTTCAGCCCAAGGACCAAGCTTATTGAAACTGGCTGAAATCGGTCCATTATTTCTCCTAGCTCCCATATAAATGTCCTTCCGAAATTGGACTTTATCGGTCATAAATGTTTAATTTATATATGTATCTCCACAAATTCCGGTCCAAATAAGTCTTATATATACAAAATTCATGTCACCAAATTGTGTTACGATCGGTCCATAATTAGTCATAACTCCCATATAGACCCGCTTCCGAAAATCACTTTAACGTGAATAAATCTCTTACAAATGTCGGTATACACATAAAATTCAACATAGTTAACTTTAATATAGACATAAATCACACGACCTAATTTCATGGTGATGTGTCCATAATTGGTTATAGCTCCCATATAAGGCCCACTTCCGAAAATCACTCAAAAATATAAATTATTGAAATTTTAAAAGAAAAATTATTTTGCTCATTTACTTAGTATAGGGTATTATATGGTCGGGCTTGACCGACCATACTTTCTTACTTGTTTTAATTTAAAGAAGTAAAGCAAAACTTCCCGCATATGACGCTTTGTTGGAACAAAACTTGTACGTTGTAATGTTCTGTAACTAAGTGAGAATAAATAACAGATGTGTAGCCTTCAAAATAACATATAAGATATTAAAAACAAAAACCGAGTTCAAAAGATACGTCATCTATTGTAAATACCGCATTTTTAAGTCACACACTCAATAATAATATTTTTTCAGCTAAAAAAATTTTTTTCACCAAAAAAATATTTTCAATCTTTATCTTAAATTATACTTTGGTGAAGGGTATATAAGATTCGTCGCAGCCAAATATAGCACTCTTACTTAATTTAATAAAGTACCTTCTGAATGGAACATGATGATCAAATTAGTTTTCAGTTTTTCTTATTTTTGCAAAATCTATTCCATTCTATAGGGGTTGACATGGAAATACCCATAGGTATAACTTCAACACCAGAAATATAAATTTCTATTTTTCTAACATCACCAAGAGCACTTTCAAAATAGAATCAAAAGGAAATAGAAAAACCAATTTCTAAAAAAAATAAACGAAAAGGCCATTTACACTAGTGCATACAAAAAAAAAACGTTAACAATAAAATGAAAGAAATTGAGTACGAAATGAAAACATTATATATTTAAAGGATATCAAGTCATTTCCTTGCTGTATGTCCTTTAAAAGTACATTTCAACAGAAATAATAAATGTTAATAAAAGGCTTTAAAACGAACAAACATACAATGCAACAAGCCATTGTAATAGTTTTTGTTTTCCTTTTTTTAGTTTGAATGTTAGAGCCCAGCCCTATTGTGTTTTTTGGGGGGCTCATAATGCATTTATTTACAGTGTTGCAAAAAAAATATTGAAAAAGACTTTTTTACTTTTTTAGACTTTTCAAAGTTATTTCAAGTGGAATAGCAGTTATAAGAAAAACTATTAACAAAGTTAGTTTTAAAAATATTCTTTTGTACAGCCTGCAAAATTGTACAGTGGTGACGATTTCGAAATAAAAATAGAACTTTTAATATACTGGTTCGATAAATGCCAAACTTGGAATATCAAGAGAAGATTATCTGTATGAATCTTGATATGACAAGTAGCATTGTATAAACAGTATGTCAAAGTTGAAAACAATTAGGTCAAATATTTAGATTTTACTTTTGGTTCTAAAGTGAGATAATTGAATAGTTATCTTCTAGCTGAAAAACCTCCATATACGGAAATATAACCATATACGGACACAACATGATAAAAGACCAACAAAAGACCCGTGTCTCCCAGTTTTGCCCAAAGTCATGCACTTTTTTATAGGCCCCCAAATATTTGGGGCCTCTGTGTAATTTTTGAAAAAAGTGATCATAGTCTCAGGCTCATATCTAGCAAACAGTTCGGAATTTTGATTTACCCTCTGAGGCAATGTTGTAGCCCTTGTCATAAAAAACAAAAATTGTGAACATATAAAATCAAAAAAACTTTATCTTCAAGACCAAAATCTCAAAAAACTTTAAAAAATTCGATTTGTTTCTTTCTTTTTTTCCCTATTCAGGTCCATAGGTAGCAAACCGTTCAAAATTCAAGGAAACAATCAACTACAAAAATGTACCTAAGATCTCAATAAACAACTTTCTAGAACATATGACCTCCCTAGGAATTATTCTTAACACAGTTTAGGTAGGTCAATATAAGATAGTAAGAAAAAATTAAATTATTATAAACTAAAGCATACTTTTAAGCAGCTTTAAAAAAATTATTTATAAATTTATTCCGATTTTTTTTAGCTTTTTGCGATTTTGATCTTGAAGATGAAGTTTTTTTGATTTTATATGTTCACAATTTTTGTTCTTTATGACAAGGGCTACAACTTTGTCTCAGAGAGTAAATCAAAATTCCGCACTGTTTGCAAAATATGAGCCTGGTGGTGTTCGTATATGGTTATATTTAAATGACCCAAAAAACTACACACAGTGATATTTGGGAACATTAAGAGAATTCCGAAGATTTTATTAAACTAAGAAATTAACCTGAGTTAAACTGCAGTCATGGCAGCACACAGCATAGCACTGCTTATGAAAAAAAATCACTAAACAAACATTTATGTAACCTTCCCATAGTGACTTTCTTTGTTTCAGCTATTTAATTAAATTTAAATTTCTTTTAAATGTTGGCAACATGTTACAAACTCTTCAACCCACACACATCAAACATTTGATTAAGATTTACTTGTTGTATACACATTTGCACTCAAAACTTTTTACTTGCCACACAGGCAGAGAGAGAGAGGAAATAGAAAAACCCTCTTGGGCCAACATTTAACTTCCGTTTTGCGTGACAATATGGCGTCTAAGTTTTAAGACTTTCTCAACTAGTTCCTTTGGCTGTTGCAAACATGTTGCCAACAGTAAAAACAAACAAAACTTATTGTAGTTTTATTTAAATTTTACAGCTAGTTTCAAGCAATAAAACTAACTTGTAAATCAAACAATACATTTATTTACATTTAGTTACATTGTCATATGAAACGTTGACAGGAAGTTCACAAGTCTCAATTACTAGCGATTTATTTAAATTTCAAATTAACTGACATAAATCTTCGTTAAGTTGTGATTGCCACAACATGTTGTTGCTGTGAGTCAAGCATTGATTTATTTGTATGCAATTGGTTTGTGCTATTAACACATGTTTTCATACTGTGGCACGTTCTGCTGCAGGAGTTTTTTTATTATTCAATTTTCATTAGTAAGTAAATTAAATTTATGGTTTTGTTTTTCTCAATTCGTGTTTTATGTAGATTTTCCTTTATGGTTTAGCTGATATCTTTAGCTCAAGTTTCCATAATGTTGTTATGGTATGTTTTTGTGTTTTCCTATAATTCCTTTTCAAGGACATTGCGAAGCAACAGTGCATGCTCAGGTTTAGATATTCTTGTACGTAGTTTACTAGTTTTAAAATGCAAATGCATTTTATTACTGCAACCACACTGGCGTAGAGATTAGTAAAGTGTGCGTTGAATGTTAATTTAATGAAAATATACTCATTGCAAATAGTTTTATAAAATTAGGTAAAAAGAAATGATTAAAATGGCAACTAAAAGATATCCATTTTGTTGTCTTATTCGATATTTAAAAATAAAATAACAAAAAAGTCTATAATTAAAGGACTTTCGAGAATTTTCCAATTGAAGATCCCCAATATCGGCTCCAAAATCGTAGAGATATTCTGTAGATCATTTTTCGATATTGCAACATAAGTAAATGTATTGTAATGCTGCAAACAACTAATTTTTATACCACCAAAGTAGGCAGGGTATTATGCATTTGTGCTGATGTTTATAACGCCCAAAAATATTAGTCGAAAACCCGCCTAAAAATTAAGCGATCGACTTAGAATCACTTTCTGAAAAATATTACTCAGTGTATTTTAACTGGTTTTTATATCCCTCACCATGAGTGGCAAGGGTATATAGTAGGGTATTCGAATTTTCTCTTGTTCGAATAAAACGAATAATTCGAAAAAGAGATTTTAACATGTTCGAATAATTCGATCACACGTTTAAAATTAATCGAATTATTTGAATAATTGAAATTTTTTTAAAAAGGAAAGAATGTTTTGATGTCGGTTTTTTGCTATTTTATTGTTAAAGAAAAACATGACAATGTTAAAAAGCATTCGAAAACAAAGTCCATCATTAAATTTTCATCAGACATATTCTGATCAGATTAACTCCTGAACAATCTACAAAACAATTGACTAGCAAACCCTTTAGTTTCCGTTTTGGAGCTTTGCTTTAAAAAATTTGAGTTAGTTTGACATGATCTTGAATTCAAATACAATATAAACGTATTAAGAACATTTTTATGTCGTTCATTAATTCGAGTTTTAAATTGAGTAACTCATTCTTTAGTAAATTAATTATTCACTGTTTCAAAATTATTTATAACAAATTGCTTTATACATCAAGCTCTATCAACGTTGCCGAATCTTTGCTTAATAACGTGGTCTTGGAGAATTACACAATAAATTGAATCTGTCCAAAGTTTGATATCATTGCTAGTGAACGTGGCTAATTTGAAGTCAGGCAGTGCTGATTGGCCTATTTACCATGTTAGACAAAGATGTTCAAAATCTTGTATAAGACGAACTCCATATTTGTGTTTATCATTCGATGTATTAAATATTTTGCAACACTTAAGTACGCGGTTAATAAAATCACTTATATACATATATTTTAAGATCATGGCCTTCATCTATTTCAATGTAATCATTATAATTGTCATCTTCAATATCACTTTCGACGACCGTTTCAAAATCACATTCTCCATCACATTCAATTCCACTTTAATCTAAGTTAATATTTTGATTATTAATTACGATTCTTCTAATATTTCGCCAGCTAAATAACAAATATTTTATTCCGTACCTTTTATTTTCATTGGTTCAAGTCCTAAGTTAAAAATTTTGAAAGATTTGTTTTTGGAATTGTAACTTCTTGCAATAATATTTATATATTTATAGAAGGAGCTATCGGAACACTCATCTACTGTGATCGAAAGTCCCTTTGTCTTTAGTTATTTGTCGAATTTCAGAAACAATACAATTTTTGTGAGTCATTATTACTTATTTAAATTTGAAATTATGAAAAATTTTAAGCAATTTAATAAATTTAAATACAGGCAAATCCCGATATAACGAATCTCACTTTAACGAAAATCCGATTTAACGCACGATCAAATTTGTAACATTGACAACCTATATAACGAACGTTTCAAAAATTGTGTGCTCGATATAACGAATGGTGAGAAAAAACAAACAAAATCAAACAAACAACCAAATTTTTAACATTGACAACCTTATATAGGGAACATTTTGAAAATTGTACGCTCAATAACGAACAGAAAATAAAAAAAAAACTAAAGTAGTAAAGAATGTAAAAATAAGAAAATAAGTCGTTACAGTACCGTTTTCAATGGTTACTATCTTTAATAATAGGTGCTATCATTTTTTCTATATATCGAATGAAAGATTTAGTTCGCATTCTAAGCGACAGAAAACTGATTCGTTCATATTGTGAAACAGGCTATAATTTTGCAAGAGTTCGCGTAAATTAAATATGGGAAACCATAGAAGAATTTCATCGAAAGAAAAAGTAAAAAATTTAGATGAATGAATGAAATATGGAATAACAAAATTCTCAATATGTATGTATTTTGAGGAAAATAAAAGCAAACATTTTTATCTTCACACAAATAAACAGGAATTTGGAATCCCTGAATTTAATTTTTTACAGGTTGAACCATTTTCAGAATCGAAATCCCTTACAATGAAGGCTTTATTAATCGTGGATAATGCACCAATCCACCCGCCTGAGGAACAATTAGTAAACACTACTAAAGATATACAAATTTGGACGATATTCATGCTTCCTAATCACGCCGCTAATCCAACCTAAGGATCAAAATTTCAATATAGAAAAAGTTGTCCAAAATTAAAACTACAACGATGTATATAAGACTATTTGACCTACAATGAGTCCAAATTTTTTGTCATAAATTTCTTTTCACTAATAAATTAAAAAAAAAATAAAAAAAATTTTCTTAATTGTTTAAAAAAAATTATTTTAAGTTTACAAAAAAAAATATTTAAATTTAAAAAAAAAAAAATAATTTATTACTGAAAAAATGTAAAAAAAAAATTTTTTTGGTTAAAAAAATTGGGTTAAAAATTATTTTCCCGATTTTGACCCATTGTAGGACTTCGAAATATCTTTCATTAGATATCCAGATTGTGTATATTAATTCCTTATTAATCCAGATATAGATAAAATAATAGGTCAAAAATCGAGGTTGTCCCGGTTTTTTGCTCATATATCAGCCATTTGTTGGCCGATTTAAATAACAACCGAGTCGGAAAAATTCCCGATATATTGATGTATCAATCATGTTTGTAGGTTATTTGGGGGCTACGGAAAGTTTATTTCAATATACAGACGGACATGGCTATATCGACTCCGCTATCTATAACGCTCCAGAATATATATACTTTGTGGGGTCGCAAATGAAAAATGTAGAAATCACAAATGGTTGACATATAAACATAAAGTAATTGTTTGCCAAATTCTGAATAAATTCATTCAATTCATCCTTTGAATGTTTACATTTTTGTTAATTCAAATTGATTTAAAATATTTTTTTTTTAAATAAATAAGGCATAATTTTTTAAAGACGATTTGAAATAGATAAAAAAAGTACATGACTTTGGGCAAAACTGGGAAACACGGGTCTTTTATCACGTAGTAGTGTCCGTATATGGTTATATTTCCATGACTCAAAAAATTACAGACAGTGTGATTTAAGTCCCTTTTTGTAAGCAAAAATGGTAATGACTTATTTCACTCCCTATTTGTAAGCAGTTGTGGTAAGTACTTGCTTCCAATGACAGCACCGTGATAAAATAGTGAGTTTAAGTAATAATATTAAAATTTTTAAACTAATTACTTTGTTTTTGATGGGCTTCTTAGGAGAAACCAGTGATTCGTGAACAAATTTCAATCTAATTTAAACTGACTTTTGGATGACAATAGTGACTTGGCCACAATCGTTTTAGAATGATTTTAACAAGCCACTGCTAGAGTGAACACTTTGTCATTTGTTTGTGTCTTATATAAACGTATTTTTATTTTCATACAAGTAAATTTCTTATCTTAATTTTGCTTTATTTTTTAATTAAAAAATCTCCTTTATTCATATTTCTATTTACATTCTTATCAACAAAAAAAGGAAATAATGCTAAAATATCAGCTTCCAATAAACTCAGTGACCTATAAAATATCCTTAATTTATATTTGTATTTACGTACACATGTGATTTGAACACAAAATTTTTTTTTTTTTTCTTGGTTTCAAGGCAATAAACATACAGAGTCAGAGTCGATTTATTATACATACATTATTCAAATGCATGTAGGAACATAAGCCACAGCCAACCAAAAATCATTCAAAAGCCATCAAGCGTAACAAATCATTTACATGGTGAACTGCTACTGCAACATGATTCGATATGTATTACACAGCATTGGAAATAATGGGAAAAGTATGGCCACATATGTTCTTAGAAATACATACATTTGTGCAAAGTAATGTAAAATTTCAGGAATTGACAGTGCATGAGAAAATTTGTGAAACAATGTTGGGAAAGTTAAACTCTTGATTTACAAATATTACATGTTTTGTAGAGATCGTATGCGTAGTTTAGAAGTTATATAATTTCTATTATGTAGCCTTTACTACATCAATTGAGCGAAAGGTACGTATGAGTATTATTTAATTTGATGATATTAAATAATACTCATACGTACTGGGCAGAGAGGATTGATTGTAAACAACGATTTTAAAAGGACAATAGAAGCAGAATTTAAATATTATTATATCCTTCACCATGAATGGCAAGAGTATATATAAGTTTGTGTCGATCGTTATAGATAACGGAGTCGATATAGTTATTCCCGTATGTATGTTGAAATCAACTTTCCGTAGCCCCCAAATAACTTACATACAATATTTTAACATCAATATAACCGGTTCGGTTGCTATTTCAAAACGAGAAAATCAGCACACAAATATCAGAGATATAAGGATAAAACCAGGACAATCTCGATTTTGGACAAAATATTTTTTAACTATCCCTTCGCCATGAATTGCAAGGGACAGACGGACATGGCTATATCGACTTAGCCCCCAAATAACTTACATACATGATTCATACATCAATATATCGGGAATTCTTCCGTCTCGGTTGCTATTTAAAATCGAGATATAGGGACAACCTCGATTTTGCCCTATTTTTCATCTATATCTGGATTAATATGTCATTAATATAGACAATATATCTATGTATCGATGTATATAAAGCTATAGTAAATTGGACCTACAATGGGTCACAACCGGGAAAAATATTTTTTAACCCGAATTTTTTTCCCGAAAAATTTTTTTTTGTCATAAATTCTTTTTCCAAAAAATTTTTTTTTTTTAAATTAAAAAAAATTTAAAAAATAAATTTCAAGTTTTTTAAAAAAAATTAAAAAAAAATTAAAAAAAAATTTTAAATTTTTAAAACAATTTAAAAAAAAAAGTTTAAAAACAATTGAAAAAAAATTTTAATTTTCTTTAAATAAAAATATTTTTAAGTATAATTTGGTGAAGGATATATAAGATTCGGCACAGCCGAATATAACTCTCTTACTTGTTTTTTTTAAAAAGATATATTGGCGATAAAATTCTAAAAAAAATAAAAAAACTTACTAACAGTTATCTTGTCCTTATAAAAAGTTAAACGCATCAAAAGTTGGAACATGTAAAAAGTGCCGTTTTTTTTGGCTCACTTAAGTGGACACAAAACCCCAATTTTGAAAAAAAATTTCGATTTGAGTAAAAAATTCTAAAAAGTCAAATCACGGATCCTCAAAAAAGCTTCAAATTTGTATAAATATCTACAAAGTTTTTTTTTACTATCACACGGTAAATAACGTCACAGTAGGCACTTTTCTAAAAGTTTTTGGAACACATTTTCGCCGGTTTAGGAATTTCGATATTTGAAAATAAAAAAATTTCAAAAATTCTAACGCCATTGATTTAAGGACATTTTAGTCTATACCATTTCCAAATTTTGTTATGATATCTTTAACCGATAAAATTTTACATTAATTTAAATTTTATATTTTTCTTCATGGAAAATCACTATACTATAATTTTTTAAGTTTCTCTAATATTTTCGTAAGTCTCAGGTATATGCGAAGAAGTCATAAACCATAGCGGCTCTCAAAGCCAACATAACCCATGCCAGCGGTCAATCGATAGGGGAATAATAGTTGTTGATGATATCTAACATTTCACTTTGTTTTATTTAAATTTAAATTTAGGAAGCGCTTAATGAAACACCCTTTATAATAGCACTTCAACTGTCTTAAAACTCTAAATTTCCCATTAATTTTCATACATCCTTCAATCCACTCTTTCAGTTGTCTGCTCTTTGAATATTAGTTTCAGCTCCACTTGGTGAACTTTTGATAATTTAAATAATTTTTTTTTCTTCGTCTGTTTGTTTATATTTTAATACGATTTTTTCCCATTTCAAACATTTATGCATCAAATAGCCAAGTTTGTCTGTGTTTGAAGATATTTGTAGCTGTATATTCTTTGAAATAATTTGGTTTGAAACAGAAAAAGTTAAAAAAAAAACACAAAATGAAATGAAATATTTACCAAATCACTGAAGAGTAAAAATTCCATCATAATTCGATATTAAAATAGTTGAACAAAATGTTTGGTATGAAACAACAAGGGCAGACAGTCGGCCAAATAAATTGTGGATTATTGCTATTTTTTGGAAGAAATGTTGTGGTCTGTGGCATTAGCTAAAGTCAGCTTGGGGGAGGAATATAATTTATTAAGACAGAATAAATTAAACAACTTTATTATCTTCAACTCAAATCAAAATATTAAAGTATTTTTTTAATGTAATAACTGTTATCTGTATACAAAATATCAATTAGAGGCTACGGGACTCCATTTTTATATTGATTGAATGATTTTTACAGTAATGTTCATTTTACTTTAATATTTTTCTCTAATTGTTAAAAAATAAATAAACTTTTTTACTTTCAATAATTTGAACAAATAAAGTAAATATACATGTGTTATTAAATAATTTTTATTTACCATTTGCTCTACATACAAATAAACTTTTTTTGTTACAGATTTTTACTATTTTTTCGTCGCTTTTAATTCGTTAACATAGTCAACATATAAATTGTTGTCCAATAAAGTTTTTCTTTTATTTTTTTTTTTTGCTGAATACGTAAAATGTTACTAACTTTCAGATTTCGACGTCAACACACAATCCAAGGAGAATGGTCAGAAAAAATTTAATAAAAACCAACCAACGAAATAATAAAAAAAAAGTAAAATGAAATGGAAGCAAATTTATAATATTACTTTTTTAATGGTAGAGGTTGATTATCAAATGTGAGCTACAAGAAAATAGTAAGTATTGGTATTGAGTTAAAAACTTTTTGATATGAAATATGACAGAGGTATTAGATAAAACTTCGTTCATCGAAAAACCGTTTAGGACGTTTCATACTAAATATCTTTTTTGTGGCGTGATATATAAGTGATCACAAATTGAGTGGTATTTCATACTTTGAATTGTGGGTAATCATAGATTTTTAATAGATATTGTTAATTTTCGCAGTACCTATGACATTATTTTTGTAAGGTACTAAATACAAGTGATCACAGTTGTCTTTCCAAACCCGTTAAATATTTTAAAGTCGGACAAAACTGAGTTATGACTGAGTTACAGATCGATAAGTTGACGACTATCACTGAAAACGGTTTTTTCAGAAGAACTTCTCAATTTGAGGGTATTTCGGAAATAATGTATTCAGCAAGCCCTATAACTCACGCTATGTCGTTTTCCAAGTTTTTCCTTTTTACCACCGTGTAATAGACGATTTTGTTTGAGTTTATTATTGAGTTTATTTTTACTTCTTTGTATGAAAACTAAGTGATCGCAAGTTGTGCTAATTCACCCTTAAAATGCACTAAGAATTTATAGAAGATTTAAAATTTCTTGTTATTGGTTTTTGTTTTTAAAATTTAATTGATTTCCAGTTTAAATTTTCTTTAATCGAATGGATAAATTCAATTTTGTATAGAAAATTTATAGGCAATTTAAATTGTTATTGATAACTTTATTGATAACTTTACTTTCCTTTAGAAAACTTATCGATAACTTTACTTTCCTCTAGAAAAGTTATCGATAACTTTACTTTTCTATAGAAAAGTTATCGATAACTTTACTTTTCTATAGAAAAGTTATCGATAACTTTACTTTTCTATAGAAAAGTTATCGATAACTTTACTTTTCTATAGAAAAGTTATCGATAACTTTACTTTTCTATAGAAAAGTTATCGATAACTTTACTTTTCTATAGAAAAGTTATCGATAACTTTACTTTTCTATAGAAAAGTTATCGATAACTTTACTTTTCTATAGAAAAGTTATCGATAACTTTACTTTTCTATAGAAAAGTTATCGATAACTTTACTTTTCTATAGAAAAGTTATCGATAACTTTACTTTTCTATAGAAAAGTTATCGATAACTTTACTTTTCTATAGAAAAGTTATCGATAACTTTACTTTTCTATAGAAAAGTTATCGATAACTTTACTTTTCTATAGAAAAGTTATCGATAACTTTACTTTTCTATAGAAAAGTTATCGATAACTTTACTTTTCTATAGAAAAGTTATCGATAACTTTACTTTTCTATAGAAAAGTTATCGATAACTTTACTTTTCTATAGAAAAGTTATCGATAACTTTACTTTTCTATAGAAAAGTTATCGATAACTTTACTTTTCTATAGAAAAGTTATCGATAACTTTACTTTTCTATAGAAAAGTTATCGATAACTTTACTTTTCTATAGAAAAGTTATCGATAACTTTACTTTTCTATAGAAAAGTTATCGATAACTTTACTTTTCTATAGAAAAGTTATCGATAACTTTACTTTTCTATAGAAAAGTTATCGATAACTTTACTTTTCTATAGAAAAGTTATCGATAACTTTACTTTTCTATAGAAAAGTTATCGATAACTTTACTTTTCTATAGAAAAGTTATCGATAACTTTACTTTTCTATAGAAAAGTTATCGATAACTTTACTTTTCTATAGAAAAGTTATCGATAACTTTACTTTTCTATAGAAAAGTTATCGATAACTTTACTTTTCTATAGAAAAGTTATCGATAACTTTACTTTTCTATAGAAAAGTTATCGATAACTTTACTTTTCTATAGAAAAGTTATCGATAACTTTACTTTTCTATAGACAAGTTATCGATAACTTTACTTTTCTATAGACAAGTTATCGATAACTTTACTTTTCTATAGACAAGTTATCGATAACTTTACTTTTCTATAGACAAGTTATCGATAACTTTACTTTTCTATAGACAAGTTATCGATAACTTTACTTTTCTATAGACAAGTTATCGATAACTTTACTTTTCTATAGACAAGTTATCGATAACTTTACTTTTCTATAGACAAGTTATCGATAACTTTACTTTTCTATAGACAAGTTATCGATAACTTTACTTTTCTATAGACAAGTTATCGATAACTTTACTTTTCTATAGACAAGTTATCGATAACTTTACTTTTCTATAGACAAGTTATCGATAACTTTACTTTTCTATAGACAAGTTATCGATAACTTTACTTTTCTATAGACAAGTTATCGATATCTGTATTATTTATCGATAGCATTAATTTTCTTTAGATAAGTTGTGAATATATTTTTAATATTTATAAAACTTTGGTGTTATAAGTGGTTATGCCAATCTTCTTATACCCGCAATCAGTCAACACCTATAGTGAACATAATAATAACAATATATGGCAAAACTGCAAATTGAATACGAAATAAAGAAAAACATACTATAATTTAAACACGCTCAACAACAATGTTAACATTAGCAAAAACACATTAAAATTGCAGGACTGGGGAGCTTAGTACTATTGCAATTTTGAAAAAGTTTTTTACAAAACAAAATGCGTATTTTAATATCTAACCAACTAAATGCCTGGAAAGTATTTTCCAATCTCTTGGATGTTAAATTTTAACTTATGACTTCTTAACTCCCGACTTAAGAAAAAATATGTAAAAAAAGTCTCCATTTCCCTCTCTGCATCCTTTAAGACTCATATAACAGTGGCAGCAGGAAAGAAGAGCAGTAATAAGTACAACATTCTTACTGATGATGCTAAAATGTAGCATGGTTTTGTTCACACAATACGATTACAAGAGAACGGAACAAAATGTATCTACATTTTATTTACTAAATAATACAAATTAACAATACATGGGGACTGGAAGAGAGTGAGAAAGAGAAACTCTAAAATTCCAAACAGCAAAATAAAATAAATGGTTATTTTTAAGTTATGTTCTATTCAGTCTGCTTTTTTTAGTTTAAATTCTTTGTTTTTGGCGCCAATGAGTCTTTAAAACGATGAGCAGAAATTAAAAAAAAAACATAGAAATACTAAAACTAGAAGAACAACAAAACTTTAAATGCCACAATGGCTGCGTAGACAAATACACAAGCATAATAAAATTTCATATACAAACACAGATATAAAGAAATCTACATATATATGTATATACACATACTGACACACTAACCCGCACACAAAAGAACAAAAAAAAATTGTGAAACAATAAAAATGAAATCTCTGGTTAAAGCGTAAGTGTATGAGGGCAGTTTAAGAAATACTTACAAAATGTAAGGGAAGTTTTTTAAATTAATGTCGAAACATCATATTTCTAGATACTACTTAAAATAAGATTGCAGAAAAGTTTTCTAAGGATCAATGAAGATTCGATTGAATAAATATATTTTATCAGAATTTCCAAGTAATATACTTATAACAATCATGACAGTATAAGTTTGATTCTACTACCAAAGGTTAGTAAAACTCTATATTCAGTTTGGCGATTTTGGTGACCATTTTTTTTTTATGGGCCTCCAAAGATTCTGAAAATCAGTGGGCCCTCAAAAAAAAGTGTCATCAGTTGTTGGCCAACAGCTAATTCAGACTTGGTGATACCGCTTAACTATATATGGCAATAATATAGCTAAGAGTCTATCAAACAAATTTTGTTAAATTTTTTGCCAAAAAAAATAGCTTTTTCGTGACAAAAAAATTTGGAAGAAAACTTTTTTTTACTTTTTTAGAAAAACTTCCAGGGACTCCTAGTTTTTCACTAACAATATTTAGCAAAGTTGTAGCTACAGTAATGGGGAACAACTCTAGTGAGCTTATCAATGCATTCTGAAAGAGTCTAGGTACTCTAAATAGCCATAAAGACCACTTTGTACCTTAAAAATTCGTTTTTTCGTTTTTACTATTTTTTGACGCTAAAACAAAGATTTTTTGTTAAAATTTTATGATCAAGTCCACACTTCTATGTTGTGCTGTTTTATTTACTCGGCTGAGGTGTTTTCGAGTTGATTTACAGTTGTTCAGCTTCGTAGGCGCAATGGAGATCAGTGGATGGCCAATCAAAGTCTCACATTAAAAAAAAAATCGCCAAAAATTCATTTGTGATCCGAATGAGATGAAATTTTAAATATAGAAGTCCTTGAGAAGGTCTACATACTATATACTGTAGGTTATCTCTTTTAGTTCAGGAAATATTTAGGTTAAATTTTTTTAAAATTTTGCTTGATTTTTTTTTCGTATTTTATATGCGGGCCTACAGGGGGTTTAAATTTGTTTCTAAATATCATGTACAAACACTTACAAAAGTATACATACAATCGACTTATTCGGCTTTTAAACATCTATTATATAAAAATACAAGGCCTGACTCATTCATTCACTCACTCACCCACTCACTGATGAGTCAGTGAATGAAAGAGTCAGGCCTTGTATTTTTAAATATTTAGATGTTTAAAAAAAGCCCAATAAGTCGATCGTATGAATACTTTTGAAACGGTGTGTATATTTACGATAAAATTCTAAAGAAAATACAATAAACCTGATAACAATTATCTTGTCCCTATAAAAAGTTACACGCATCCAAAGTTGAAGCGACTTTTTCAGTTTTTTCCCAAAAAAGTCCCTAAATTTTGGCTTTTATAAAAAAAATTTTTCTTCGGGACTATATAAAAATTTTAAATGATCTAGAAAGAAAACTTAATTTAAAAACGTGTAAATTAAAACTTGACTCACTTAAGCGGGCATTGTACCCCCCAGCCCTATCCAAACTTGGCCAATTTTGAACAAAATTTTGATTAAAAATTTCTACAAATACAAAAAATTTTTCAAAAATTGTTCATATTAGTATAGCCCTATATGTTGTTTATATAAATACAAAGCGTTTTGATTATTACACTGTAAATAACGTCAAAGTAGGAACTTTTTTAAAAAAAATTAAGTTTTTGGAACACATTTCCCCGTTTTAGGAATTTCGATGTTTGGAAACAAAGAATGGCAACAATAGTAATGCCATTGACTTAAGAACATTTAGATCTATACTACTTCCAAATTTTATTGTGATGTCTGTAACCGTTAAAATTTTACTCAAAATTTAATTCAAAGTTTATATTTTTCTTGATGGAAAATCACCATATTATAATCTTTTTAGTTTTTAAGATAAATGACGTCCGAAAAAAACACAAAATTATTTTATTTCACTACAATATCAATCATCAAGTTCTAAGGTTTAAACCCAATATCAAAAACTTATATAAAAAGCTTATATTTACTCTTCAGAAGCTTCACGAAACTTACCAACTTTCAAAAATTTTAATGTTTTTTCATATCTTGCATCAAGCCGGTCTTGCGTGATCAAGATTGGGTAACGTGATGGGCCCGGATCATACTTATAATGATTTGTAGCACAATAGAGAAGCTTGAAGCGTCAAAAAATAGTAGAAACCGAAAAATTTGTCTTTCTATACTTTTTTAAAAAAAAGTGCACGAAAAAGCTATCTTTTTTTGGAAAACAAATGTTAACAAAATTTGTTTGGTAGACTCTTAGCTATATTATAGTTCTATAAAGTTAAGCGGTATCACCAAGTCTGAATTAGCTGTTGGGCAAAAACTGATCACACCTTTTTTTGAGGGCTCTCTGTTTTTCAGAATATTTGGGGGCCCATAAAAAAAAAATTGGTCACCAAAATCGCAAAACTGAGTATAGGGTTTTACTAACCTTTGGTAGTAGAGTCGAACCTATACTGTCATGATCGTGTGTTCTTCCAAAAGTTTTCATTTGTTACATAGTGTAATCTAGTGTTTAATAAATTAAAAGCTTTTGCTGATTTTTATAAAAAAGACGAATTTAAAATGTTTGAGCAACATGAAATTTTGTGTGATCATAAAGAAGCTATCTGCTAATTGGCCGAGTTAATTGTGATCATATGTAACATAATATGCCCCAATATACTCGTATTATCATCATAATATTATCTTCACTCTGTTTCAAATAACTTTTCTTTCAATCCTCGCAGAGAGAGAAAAACAATTTTTGAGCAACTATAATAAAAACTTAAAAAATATCTGTTTCGGAAGGTTAAAGAAAAGTTACTGTTTGCTACTTGAACCATAGATTCATTCACTACTACCCACCAATCCCAACACAAAATACTACATATTTTATTCGAAAAAAAACTGCTTAAGTAGTGAGAAAATATACAACCCAGAACAAAAACCAACAAAAACCAAATATGTAGATGATGTTTGTATGCATGGTTGTAGTTGTGCGTTACCGTTACTGTAATACAAAACAACAACTTGCTAACATAACATTTCACAAACACACAACAATAACACAAAACATCAGCAATACAAAAAAACAACTATAAAAGCAATAATACAGCAACTCGGTCAGTAGCAGCAGCATCCACATCAACATCAGTGAATACAAAATAGCAATAAAAATGAGCTAAATTACGTCAATATGGCGCCAAATTCTAAACAAAAACACTTACATACATATTTATAGAAAAAAAATCTAGTCCTTTCATACTCACTCATCTAAACACACACATAAATATGATGGCTTAACAAAAACAAAATTGGTAGTATTTTTTTTTGTTGTTGCTTGTTTTTTTATTTATTAATGTTGTGTTTGAGAGCTTAAATATGACGCACTGTTTTACTCACTATCAGTTACAAAAATAACAAATACAAAAAAATACTGTTACACATTTTTTATGCAAAAAGGCACGCTCTCACACACTCGAAAATAAAAATAAAAATGTTTACAGTTATAAATATATTTGTATGCATAAATAGATTAGAGAAATATTTAAATTTGTTTCGATTTTTGTTGTTTTTTTTTCTGCAAAATATGTAAAAAAGAAAAGCAAAATATAATAAAGAAAATAAATGCAGAGGCGTAATGGACAACAGGACCTTCCCCAAGTAATCAGTAGTTAATTTTGTAAAACTAGACACTAGATTGACACTAACTGAGTTGGCATATTAGATGATTATTTACAAGTAATGTTAAAAATTGATTTAAAATTGTATCTATACCAGATAAGTTTCAGCTAATTAATATAAGGAGTATTTGGATAAAAAATGTAACATATAAATTATTGAATAAAATGTGACGTAATTGAATTGAATTTTTTTCAATTGAACCATCAGTTGTTTCCAGGTCTGCTTCTGTTTCTGTAAAAATTACGCTATCAAATCAACTTTCCAAAATAAAAACATATAAAATTCGGTGTTACCACATTCAGAAAGTTCCTTGTAAAGCTTCTAAATTAAACAAATTCTTAAAAATTTGGTTTCATACATAGACTTTCCAATTGATCCAAGAAAGAACACCATTTTATCTCGTTCGGGAAATGAAAAAAAGTGGAAATATGTCTGTAACTATATAGGCTATAGCGGAGGTGTATCTTTTCTTGGAATATTTTTTTCGAATAGCTTCGATAAACAAGGGAGTAGGCTAATAGGTCTATAGGATTAAATTATTAGCCGGTTTTGGTATCATTATTATTTTCGAAATTTTCCAATTGTTAAGATAAATCCCTAGTTTTAAGATATCATTAAACAATATAGATAGCACAATTATTGCTATTTTTGGTAGGTTTTTAATCATTGATTGTGTGACTTTTTAAAGTTTAATTTATTTTGAATAACTCCTCTGGACTAATAGAGAATTGGGCTGCATTAGCCATTTTTGAAACTGGCAATTCTTCGAGTTCGAACTCATTTGCCGTGGTATTAGGTTGAAATATTTCACTTAAATGTTCAGCAAATACTGAGGGTTTTTCTAAAGCACTTCGGTCCTCGTTCTAAAGTAGTGTTTATAAAAAACCGACTTTTTAAAAAACCGGTTTGTCGGTTAACCGAAAATTGGGCTTTTTTAGAAAACCGGTTTTTCGGTTAACCGACATCGAAAAAACCGGTTAACCGTCATATATATGTAGAAAACATAAAATGTCCAATAAAGTATATACAGCTTTAAAATTTTTAGTTTTTATTAGTCAGGAATGGTTAATATTAAATAACTATAAATATACAAAGGTGCCAAGTCCATTTTATTTTGTAAAAATTTCAAAATTATTATCTCAGTCAAATGGAATTGAGTATAAATATGTTACTAAATATATAATTATTGGTTTATTTAATTATTGGTTTATTCATTAAATTTTTCTGATATGGAACAGAAAATGTAGCAAGACCCAAAAAAGGACATATAAGATGCAAACGCACTACTTCTTAGCTGTGATTATTTGTCATTATAAATCATACCAAATAATTAATAAAACTCCATTATCATTTTAAAATATTTCAAATTATGGATTTTTGAACGTTGTTATTTCTGAAAAGGTATTTGTACACTAAGCTAACGAAATAAATAATAAAATTAAATTTTAAGAACAAAATACACTAATGAAGTCAAATTCATTGAAAGAAGGTATGCACATCAAATTCAACTTGACGTTTGGTAAAATCATCACTAAGTTTATAATGAATCATTATTAAGATTTTGCTTAACTTATAGAATTCTGCGGAATTTAATTTTTATAGTTTGATTATGTGCAATTTATTCTGAAAAAGTTTTTAAGTAAACTCATCGATCGTCCTCTACTATTTAGAATCATTATAATTCTTAAAAATATCAATCTAAATAGGTTTATATTGTAAATCAGCAGTTTAGGTTTCAAATCAGACCAATAATGTGTCTACAATGAATATAAAAAATGCACAAAACCATGAGATTTCTTAATTTTAAAAACCGGTTAACCGAGTGATAAAAACCGGATAAACCGGTTAACCGAAAATCAACATTTTAAAAAAGTTTTAAAAGTTTTTCGGTTAACCGGTTTATAATCACTATTCTAAAGAAAGAAATTTGTGTATTTTATACTCGTCAAACTTTTAATATATGTTTCGTTTATGCGATCCTCTTCTTAATGGAGGGCTCTTTTTAGTTTTCATACTGCTGTGGTTAGCCTCTGCTTTGCAGCAGGTGATCCACAGTGGGGCGGAATCAAAATTTTTTGGAAATAAATCTGGCATTTCTAAACGGCTTATCCGATCGGGATAAAATGTGGCATGGGCGTAGCCAAAAGTTTAAGTTATTTAAATGGGCCCTACAAATTATCTAGGGGCGGCGCTATGGGTTCTCAAAGTAGGGTACCTTCGACATGTAAAATTTGTAAACACCATCCGATTTCAAAGATTTTTATATTTTGGGAAAGCTCTTGGCTAAGTCTTGAAAAAACATGCTTGCGTGTGCTATTTATCTCTTATAATTTCCGAGTTCTAGATTCTAAATTTCTATGGCAAAATTTTAAATTTTAAAATTTTGCCATACCTTGGCCCGCTTTTTTAAAAATATAGGTCGGACTTTTGGACCAAATGGACTCGAATTTTTTTTGTTGGTTAGACAACTAAACTAAAAATCAATTATGGATCCAAAAATAAACGATTTTCGATTTAAATATTCAAAAAATATTTGGGCGAAAAGGTAACTTAACTTTTTTTTTATTAAAAACTAGTTGTCCTCCCCGACTTCGCCCGGTTGCTATTTACTAATGTTAGTTCTTCAAGTTTCTCCAACTCACATACACCTGTCTGTTCTTATTTATTTGCAAATAAAATACGTACATTTGTACTGCATACTTTAGGGGGCTTTTTTATTACCGTTGACTGGACTGAAAAAAAATTCAGAGTTTTACCCCGAATTTTTGAATTTTTTTCCATCACCTGAAAATTTCGAATCGAATAAAAAAAATCAGCCTAATCGCTCCAGCCGTTCTCACGTGATGCCATTACATACATGGACCACTTAATTTTTATATATATAGATGAATTTTCTTTAAGAACATATAACAATTTTATATTTTGCTATAAGGTATCTTTACGAAAAATATTTTCGTATAAAAAACATGTCCTATTTTTCGAGTATGTCGCCCCTATGCCTTTCGGAATGTGACCAATTTTTTATCAAAATTTCAAGTTTGGGTCACATTTTCTAAAATCCCAAAGCTGAGATTAAAAAACGGGAAGCAGCTTTGGAAACCCTGATATGTTCCCTATTTATCCCTAAAGCAATTTTCCAGCCCCGAAGGAAATGTGGATTCTATGGGCAAAATTGTAAAAAATACCATTTTTGGGATTTTTGCTCCAATTTTTAGGAATTGCGGGATTCCCTTTGACCTTTGACCTAAGGTATTTATGAGAGCTTAACTATTTTCAGATAGGGCAATCGTATGGGGGCTAGGTGAAACAATGGACCGATTCTGACCAAATTCAATAGGCTAAATCGAATCAGAAAGTGATCCTGAACAGATTGGTATTCTTTAAGGTGGGTGTTGGGAAAATATTTAGGCATGTTACACTATGGTGGTGTAGGGTAGAAAGAGAAGTAACACTCTGGCAATTAACGCCTACTTATATAATAATTGTGGTACTTTCTTTGGAAAAGAAGATTGTGATAGATTGGTGGTGCAAGGAGGAGAAAAAGCTTTTGTTTAACATTTTATATTGGAAATCACAAGTATTTTTTAATTCCAAATAAAATCAAACTTCACAGTAGATTATTTAAAAAAACAGTCCATAAATATATTTTCAACTACCAGAAATAAATTCGTATATAAGAAAAAAATCTTAATATCAGTGTATTAAATGTAAATTCTGCCAAATCGGTCCTGAACGAGTTCTAGCATTATAACTCTCGAATATTAATTTTATGTAAACCCAGATTCTTCTCTATAAACTTTAATGCACTGCTTTTCAATCCGACCAGACTAATATTTTTAAATCATTTATCAAAAATCGATTAAAATATTAATTCAGATTATTAGCGAATATTTAAACTTGAATGGTTGTCAAAAAGTTGTTGGCAATTTATAGGGAGTTACATAAAATTTCTATTAATGTTTGATAGCATAAACATTTTTAACCTAAATGTTTCAGTGACATGGGTCTACACACAAATGCCCTATAAACAAACAATGAATAGTTTATATTGTTTAGCTGCTTTGAGTAAGGTTTGGTAAAGGGCCCTCTTAATTCATCACAGAAACATTATCTTTATAAAAGAACTTTATCTTTATCTTTTCTGTGTTGTGTAGGTCATATGAAATTCGTTTCAGTTTGAGGTAGATTTTGTCTGCCTTGTACTAGTATTGTTTATAGCCAGAGTGACCTCTTATTATGGTAATACGAGACATTTTGGCATCATATAGATTGTATTTCTCAAAAAAATAATAAGAACAACAAATGAGTAAGAATCATATACACATGTAAAAATATATGTATATCCACATATACAAACAGATTTAGTAATACGCACGTCTGCTGTTTATTTGATAATAGAGCGTAAGTGTACTTATGTATTTTCCTCTTTCTAAACGAACCCTGCAGTCCATGGATTTCCATTGACATCTCAGTTGCCACCCACCAATCTAGATAGTACTTGCAAGGATTTTGCATGGCAAATTCGGGATTTTTATGCGAAGGGTAATTGACACCTTCTGCATTGCCATTCGCCTGTAGAAACACTACTAAATGGTATTAGAACAACTTCTTTGGGTTAGAGAGGTAGTTAGTAATAACTAAAGTAATAACACAGTGCAACACACAAAAAATATAACCATCCCAGTTTTGCCCAAACTCATGCACTTTTTTTTGTAAGGGCCCCCAAAGATTGGGGACCCTAAAAAAAGTGATAATTTTCTCACGCTTGATTTACTCTCGAGGCCCTTGTCATAAAGTAGAAAAATTGTGAAAATGTAAAATCAAACAAACGTCATCTTCAAGATCAAAATCGCAAAAAAACTTCAAAAAATTCGAGTTTTTACCTTTTTCCATTGTTCAGATCCATAGGTAGCAAACCGTTCAAAATTCAAGGAAACAATCAACTACAAAAATGTACCTAAGATCTCAGTAAACAACTTTCTAGAACATATGAACTTCCTAAGAATGATTCTTAACACCGTTTAGATAGGTCAATACAATGTAGTTAGAAAAACTAAATTAATTGAGTTTTTGGGCCATAAACTATTAAATTATTATAAACTAAAGCATACTTTTAGGCAGCTTAAAAAAAATGTATTTCTTTATTTATTTGGAATTTTTAAAATTTTTTGATCTTGAAGGTGAATTTTTTGGATTTTATATGTTCTTCAATTTTGTTCTTTATGACTAGGACTACAACTTTGCTTCAGAGAGTAAATCAAAATTCCGAAGAGTTAAGATTCAATAATTAATTTTTTTTATGGAAAATTGCAGGGCATTTACATACATTTCACTTTATAGGAATGTGTTTGTGTCGTATGTATTTTTATTAAAGCCTATTATTAGGCGACTTAAAGATTTACAACCCCTAACATTTATGTATATATTTATGTACATTTAAAACAAACAACAAAACATCACATCCTGGCCGTTAAATTCTTTATATTCCATAAATTTTAACTATTACAAATAGTTCTTTTAATACTTTGCCATTCGATTTTTTGTTTTGTTGCTGCTAATGTTGTTTGTTTTTCTTTTAAAACTAAATTTTATAAATAATTTCAAGTGGTTATACCAACTTTAATGATTTGTTATTTACAAAACATTCAAGGACATTTTGTGTGCGCTTTTGCAAAAAAAAACGAAAAAAACACATCTTTCCAAAATTTAATTATTTTAATGAATTCAAAATGAGTCAAACGCATGGTTTGACTCATTTCTTTCTGCACAAAAGTTTTTGACATTTTATATTTCAACACCATGACTCTAGAAGAGAGTATGACCTAATTTGTGGCGTGTTTTTGTATGAGAATGGTATTGGTTGGTCATTTGTTAGTGACAGTGTCACTGTTGTTTATGATTTGTGTGGTGATTTTATTATTTCATAAAAGATTTTTGTTTCTACTTATTTGGAATTCAAAAAGAATATTTCGTTTCAAATATTGCCTTTTGTGGTTGATGTTGTACTTTATTTTCACAATAAATATTCAAATATTGTCATCTAAAACATTCGTCTTAAAATTTGTTTATACTTTGTCATAACCGGCCAAATAATTTGTAGTTAAATATGTGTTTTTTATTGCTGATGACTTTTTTATCTGATGCAATTTAAGGTTTATGTCCTTTACTAAATTTTATATACTTTCTACAAAAAAAACAATTTCTGAGTAATGTTTACAGAACATATTTTGTATACATTTTTTGCATATTTTTCTGTATTATATCGAGCCCTTAGCGCCAAATTATCGTAAGCGACATTTTTAAAATTTTTGTTTTATTGCAGAAATTAAAATTTTATGAACCGACTGATGTTTTAGCGTTCTCAGAATATCAAAATTGTTAATAACATCAAAAATATAGGGGGTAAGATTTTATCGTAAGTCAATGTTTATATTTCACAGTAAACGAATTTTATCGTAAGCGACACACAGTGGTATAGAAAAAAAAGAGGGAAATAAATCTATAACTTCTAAATGTTTAGATTAGTTTGAATGGAATTTCACATGCGCAAAGAAGAAGTGTTGTCGAGTTTAAGTTTTGAACGTGGAGCTCATGGGCCCACTAGGGGAGCGACCAAGGGCCCTCAAAGTAGGACACCTCGGGTATGTTCCGATTTCAAAAAAATTATACATATAGAATCTTCTCATCGAGCACTACCTCGTTGTAGCTATCAATTATCTATTATAGCTTAGGAGATATTCGCATTTGAAAATTAAATTTTCAACATTTTTACCCACCCTACTTCAGTTTTTTGATAACAGCGTATCTAAATATTTCCCGATTTTCTCCAGTTTTCCTAAGGACTAAGAACACATGTACATATGTGTCAAATGGAAAAAGAATTGTTTAAAAGTAATGACTAAGTCCAAAGTTATATGCATTTGAATTTAAAAAATTTTAAACAGGCGATTTTTCGCTAATTTTTTGGGATAAAAGAACTTTTTTTCTTTTTGAGTTATAGCAAAAAATTTCTAAGAGGCTGTATAAGGAATTTATACTTTCTGAAAGCTAAGTTCTCACAAAATATTTTAAAGGAAAACTAATTTCAAAATTGTTGTTACCGAGGGGACCAGGTCCTTTCAAAAAACACCTAATTTTTATGTAAAATAAAGTTTCAGGGCAAAAATTCTCAAATCGCGTATCCGATATCAAAATATAATAACCGCTTATAGGTGGCTCAATATGTTTCTAATTATTTTATAAAGGGTCCCGATAACCCCGACCCTGGTATGGATATTATAGCCAAAAAACTAAAGATTTAAATTTTTTGAATTTTTCGACACTTTTTTGAGAATTGCGGGATTGCTGATAATAAATTTCAAAATTCGTTTTTATTTTTCCATTTTGAATAGAAAAATCTACATACTGTGAAATTTCATTAAAAACTATTTATAAATAAAAATTTAATTTCAATTCGAAAAATTTTTATCTATGCAATAAAAAACATTTTTTGTCATATTTTTCTATAAAGTATTCCATGAATTTTTAATTGTCAAAAGTTATAAATGTTTTTGAAAAATAGATAAATAGCTGGAACGAAATTATATTATATCGCATCATAACATTTTTAATTCTACGTATAAATTTCAAAATAATCAAAAAAAACATTCTCCTGTAATTTGTGTTTTGTCGCTTACGATAATTTGGCGCTAAGGACTCGATATGGTATATAATATTTTCCATTTATTTTTACTTTTTACTTCCTTTTTTACCATACATAAACAACAATCAAATACAGATAACAGATGTTTTTTATGAAAAAAATTAATAAGATTTTTAAATATTTAATATAAACAAATAAATCAACAAAATTTGTATAAACTCAGTTTGTACGAATTACTCACAAAAAAGTGCATAACAAAATACAAGATAAAAGTAACTACACTCTAGATTACTTAGAGACACTTAAGAGGCAATTGTCTTCTCACTAGATTACCAAGGATGTATAAAGTAACCAATTGACTTCTCTCAGCACTACTAAGGGCACATACATTTCATATGACCCAAAACATAATAATTGGAATCATCGAAATAATCAGACATTATTGACAATTACTGTCTATAAGTCACTGTTTTGTGTGGATTTTGAGCTGGCCGACCATCACTGTCATCGCCGAGCACTATAGGTCCATGATTACTAACATATTTTGGCATCAATTGGATGATAAAGACACCAACGACATGCAATTTCAACACGATGGAGGTACATGCTCATAGAACAGTAAAACCTGAACTAGAACCTGAACCTGAACTTGAACCTCAACTAGAACCTGAACTAGAACTAGAAAATTAATTTGAATCTGAACTAGAACTTGAAATATAACCTGAACTAGAACCTGAGCAAGAGCCTGAACTATAACCTGAAAAAAAACTTGAACTATAACCTGAGCTAGAACCTGAACTAGAACTTGAATCTGAATTTGAACCTCAACCAGACCCTGAACCTGAAATAGAACCAGAACTAGAAAATTAATTAGAATCTGAACTAGAGTTTGAACCAGAACCTGAAATAGAACCTGAACTAGAAGCAGAACTAGAAAATGATGTAGAACCTGAACTAGAAACGGAACCAGAAAATTAAGTAGAAATTGAACCTCAACTAGAACCTGAAGTAGAACCTGCACTAGAACCTGAACTGGAACCTGAACTGTAATATGAACTAGAACCTGAACTACAACCTGAACAAGAACTAGAACCTGAAATGGAAATAGAACTTGAACTAGAACCTGAATTAGAACCTGAACTAGAACCTGAACTAGAAAATGAACTAGCACCTGAACTAGAACCTGAACTAGACCCTGAGCTAGAACCTGAACTAGAACCTGAACTAGAACCTGAACCTGAACTAGAACCTGAATTAGAAACTGAACCAGAACTTGAACCTAAACTAGAACCTGAACTTGAACCTGAACCTGAACTAGAACCTGAACTAGAACCTGCACTAGAACCTGAACCAGAACCTTAACTAGAACCTGAACTATTAGCGAAGTAGAACCCGAACTATAACCTGAACTATAACCTGAATTAAAACCTGAATTAGAACCTGAACTAGAACTTGAACTTAAACTCAACAGCTCACCATATATTCCAGCTGTTTAGCTGATAGCCGGGTGAAGGGGGAAAAGGCTGGATAAATTGGAAACTCTCAAACTCTCTGATCCGAAAGAAAATCGTTTAGATTTTGTACTCAGAATAATTTATCAAATAATATAAAAAGAAAGGAATGAATGAATAAAACCAAAGGATTAGGAATTTTCCAATTATTTATTAAATTATTTGTAATATGGATTCTTACCAATAAGGAACAATAGGAGTAGGATAGCGTAGTGAACACTTCAAAGTTTGATTTGTATCTCTAGCCGAAAAGAAGTATTTACGACTCTTTAAGATTGATTTAGAACTAAATGACAAATGGAAGTATACTGCAACACATAGCATTCTGCATTAGTATATATTGAGGAAAAATGGGAAATGAGGAAAATCTCAAAAGTGTTGTTTTGGCGTAAACACATAGAAATATGTCGTTTTCATTATAATTAAGTAGCTGACAGAGCGAGGATTACTGTCAACGCCATTTGTAGTCATATAGCCTTCTGTATACATTTATAGCCCAATTATGAAAAAAATTCCCCGAGAGTTATTTCCCATTTTTTCTATTCAAACTCAATGTTAAAAATAAGAAAAGCGAAAAAACTCCCGAGGAATTTTTTTCATAATTTGGCTGGTAGTGTTTAATGCATTCAACAAATAATAATTGCATTCATTTCCTATCAAACCAAATATATTTATTAAGCCTAAAAGTATGCTTTAATTTGATCACCGATTATTTAATTTAAAGCAATACTCCTCAAACTATTAAATTTGTAACGATTACTTATAAACCGAACAGCGGCGTATGAATAATATTAATTTAAGAAAAATATATCATACATATTGAAGGTCTCCATTAATTTTCTTTTAACATTTACAAAATGACTTTTCCTTAAATAAAAACCATTAACAATTCAAGTAAATTGCATAAATCCCAGTCACACACAATAATTGAAACACAAATAGATTTGCTAATAACTTAAAGCTAATAAAAATGCAATTTAAAATTCTTAGGCAAAGTATGTATAACAAATAAACGAAATAGAAAATAAGTATGAAATTCTAAGACATTTTCTGCGTTTTTTATAATATAAGTTGTGTGCAAATGACAATACCCATCTATTCTATAATATTCTATTAAAGTTTTCTTCGTTTTTTTCTATTATTTGCTTTCATCATTTTCTGCTGCTGTTGTCATTGCTTGGTATTTCAACTAAAATAACATTAAAATAACATTAAGCCTGAAGGAATGTTTTTTTTATACTGATTTTGGCAGAGTTAAAGAAAAAACGTATTTTCCTTCACCACCATAGAAATTCTTGAGTTTAAATGGCTGGTTAATAGAAATTTTCATGGTTGGGGATAAATTTAATGAATGAGGAGTAGGATATTATGGTAATATCTAAAAATTGAGTTTTGTAATAGGATTTATATTATATATTTAAGTAATCTGTAATAATTTGGTATTTAATAATGTAATAATTAAGATTAGAATGTGAAAATAAATTATAAATTATCTTAATAATCAATAACACAGTGCTACAGAGACAAAGTCCCATGGGACTGATTGACATTTTGAAAATCGAGAAAACCGAACAGCTGATCTTTTACACTTGTTGATACTTACTTTGTCTTAAAATCTATTTAATGAAAACAAATCATTCTTTTAAAATTTTATATTTTTTTTTTCTTTATTTTGTATTTTTTTTAACTTAAAACTGATTAGATGAATAAAAATCGCTTAAATATTTAGCACTTTATCATTAAAATTAATAATTAATAATGAAAATTTAGTTAATAATAGTAATAGAAAAAATAAAAATCAAAGAAAAACGAGAAAAGAATTAATGAAATTAATCGATTACAATTCAACGATCTTTAAAACAGATCCTCACACAAGCATCCCTTAATTTCTTCTCAATACTGTAGCCATGAACACACTCACTAAAGTGACCGAAACCACCGACCATTTGGAAATATACAATGCCGAACTGCCATTACAGCCATCTTCATTGCAGGCACAAATGATTTGCTTATAACCCTCATTGTCGGCAGTGAAACAGCTATTATTCCCAATTTCGGCACGATCCCGTAGCCAGCCACAACCACGAATAATGCGATGCTCACCGGTGACCTCGATAGTGAGCACAGTCTTGCGGCAGAAAGCCTGCGCTTCATGGGGCCCATCACATTCCTTTAGGAATTGATCATCAAGTGGAGCACGTGGCGTACTCAAGCGCAAGGAGGTGCATTCTTCATCTAAATGGGAATTGCACTGGTGGCAACGTATGGCATTGACTGGAAGGAGAAAAAAATAAATAAATTAGTTTTGTTTTGTACTTTGTTTTAATTTGTGTTTATTTTAATTAAATAAATGTTGTTTTATGAAAGTGCATCATAAATTGTATAAATAGTTTTTTTGTAGCCTGCTTTAAGGCGCCAAATTTCTTTGGAACAGAATTAATTTAATTTATTGCAATCATATAAAGTTTTATGCCCAATATTATTCTTATTAGGAGGATGATGGTTTAATTTTATTACAATAATAAACTTTAACACTTAGTATTAAATTTTGCTTTAAAATGAAATGTAAGTTTATTATTTAAAGCAAGTTTTTATTAAGGAAACATTAAATTTAAAGAATGTTTTAATAAAATAGAATTATTAATTTGGAAAATATGGATTTAATAAGAACTGGAACCTGAACTGGAACTGGTACCTGAACTAGAACCTGAACTAGAACTGGAACATGAACTGGCACCTTAACTAGAACCTGAACTAAATCCTGAACTAAACCCTGTACTAGAACCAGAACTAGAACTATAACATAAACTAGAACCTGAACTGGAACCTGAACTAGAATCTGCACTAGAACCTGAACTAGAACCTGAACTAAACCCTGTACTAGAACCAGAACTAGAACCAGAACTAGAACTATAACATAAACAAGAACCTGGACTAGAACCTGAACTAGAACCTGAACTAGAACCTGAACTAGAACCTAAACTAGAACCTGAACTAGAATCTGCACTAGAATCTGCACTAGAAGCTGAACTATAACCTGGACTAGAACCTGAACTAGAAGCTGAACTATAACCTGAACTAGAACCTGAACTAGAACCTGGACTAGAACTGTAACATAAACTAGAACCTGAATTGGAACCTGAACTAGAACCTGAACTGGAACCTGAACTAGAACCAGAACTAGAACCTGAACTAGAACCTGAATTAGAACCTGAACTAGAACCTGAACTAGAACCTGAACTAGAACCTGAACTAGAACCTGAACTAGAACCTGAACTAGAACCTGGACTAGAATCTGCACTAGAACCTGAACTAGAACCTGAACTAGAACCTGAACTAGAACCTGAACTAGAACCTGGACTAGAACCTGGACTAGAACCTGAACTAGAACCTGGACTAGAACCTGAACTAGAAACTGAACTAGAACTTAACTAGAACTTAACTAGAACTGAACTAGAACCTGAACTAGAACCTGAACTAGAACCTGAATAAGAACCTGAACTAGAACTAGAACCTGAACTAGAACCTGAACTAGAACCTGAACTAGAACCTGAACTAGAACCTGAACATGAACCTGAATAAGAACCTGAACTTGAACCTGAACTAGAACCTGAACTAGAACCTGAACTAGAACCTGAACTAGAACCTGAACTAGAACCTGAACTAGAACTGAACTAGAACTGAACTAGAACTGAACTAGAACTAGAACTGAACTAGAACTGAACTAGAACTGAACTAGAACCTGAACTAGAACCTGAACTAGAACCTGAACTAGAACCTGAACTAGAACCTGAACTAGAACCTGAACTAGAACCTGAACTAGAACCTGAACTAGAACCTGAACTAGAACCTGAACTAGAACCTGAACTAGAACCTGAACTAGAACCTGAACTAGAACCTGAACTAGAACCTGAACTAGAACTGAACTAGAACTTAACTAGAACTGAACTAGAACTGAACTAGAACTGAACTAGAACTGAACTAGAACTGAACTAGAACTGAACTAGAACTGAACTAGAACTAGAACTGAACTAGAACCTGAACTAGAACTGAACTAGAACTGAACTAGAACTTAACTAGAACTGAACTAGAACTGAACTAGAACTGAACTAGAACTGAACTAGAACCTGAACTAGAACCAGAACTAGAACCTGAACTGAATTAGAACTAAACAAAATTTGAGTTTAAATGCAACATTTAACCTTTTATTAATTCCCCTACATTTGTTTCATTCTTGCATAATTTTCAAATAATCTGACATTTAGCATTTTCCTTCCAAAATGAATGACGTCTAAAGGTTGTTATTTCAAATCAATTAGCAACATGTAAATGACACCTTAATGATTTCACAAAAAAAAAAAATACAAGAAAGAGAAACAAATGCCGCACATTTATGTGTAAATATCAAATATAATTGCGTGCCAACGAATTCAAATTTGAAGCAATTAATGTCATGTACAGACAAGGTAAAGGTTTAACATTTGCTGTGGTTTAGCTCAAGTGTAGTAGACAAGCAAGTGGGTGGTCAAGTTTTGAAACTATGCTTTAAAATAATAATAAGCTACAAAGAAAAATCATTCGGTAAATGAGTAAGTGTAGTTTTGCAGTTATAGTCAATATTTGATTTTTAGTTATTTGAAAATGTTCTAGAATAATAACATTTTCATAAGTATTTTTAACTTTTTTAAGAAGCTTTTAATCTCCATTATTAAACCATATACATTATCTTATTTGCTATATTATCTCTATATTATTTGATCATCATTGAATTTATTATATTATTGTCGTACATCTAGTATAATTGTTTTAGAACTTCAATCATAATTTTGCTTATCTCAATCATGGAAAGGCTACTAAAGATGCTTTTGTAATAATAACTAATTAGGGGGGTCATAATTATTTATCTATCTATCTATTTTTATCTCAGCACTATTGCTGTATAATAAAAATTAATAAACATTTATCTATCATGCTAATGGTTTATAATTCAGTTGATGGTTTTTTTTAAATAGCAGTAGTTCTAAAAATAATATTAACACAATGTTAATTGTTGTTAATAAATAAACCATGACACACATATTCATTATGAGTTATAAAATATAACTGAAAATTATATTTATATTCATAGTTAGATAAATTTATATTGGTATGATTAACCCTACAAATATTTGGCTTTATAATTTTTATTGTTATACAATTTTGTTGCTCTTATATTACAATTCGTGATTTTCTTTTTATTGCCATTTTTTCCACAAATTTTTTTCCGTCACGAATTGTTGAAATGTTTGAATCATTCTTATTTGGATGGTACCCTAAGATGTAAAATAAGTTAGTATAATTTTATGGAAATATAAAAGGCTTTAAATACGAACATTCATAATCAAATGCATAATAGGTTTTACGTATCTGTATACGTATACTGTATACTTATTAATATATAATTTGCATAATGTGTAATATTTTAGGATTGAAAATCTTACTATTTTCTCATATATAACTTATTTTGTTGGTACGGTATTACCTAAACTGTATTACCGACCCAATAATTATCAATTTCAAAATGTTTGCGAGCAGCAGAATTCATCCAAGAACAGGGTAACATCTGTTATGATCTGCTGAAATCTGACCAGGCCATTACAGGGAACCTGTACCCAACGCAACTGATTCGTTTGAAGTGAGCATTAGCAAAAAAACCACCCAGACATGAAACCGTAATATTCCATCATGACAACGCTCGGCCACATGTTTCAATACCTGTTAAAAATGAAATGGTTGAGAAGTTTTTCATCACCCGATTTTTAGTCCATCTGACCCCATCCGGCCCCATCTGACTACTATATGTTTCGATCGATGCAGAACGGGATACGCTTCACTTTGGAACAGAGTATCCGAACAGAGTATGCAGAGTATCAGTTCTTTTGGCTCAGAATCAATATGTTGCCAGAAAGATGGGAAAAGATCGCAGCTAACAATGGCCAATACTTTGAATAAATTTATAGTTACAAAATAAAGCTAAACATTTGAAAAAGTCCCCCATTTTTATATTTTTGTTACTACAACCAAAGATATTTGCCAAAAACCAAATAAAAACAAGTAAAAAAGTATGGTCGGTCAAACCCGACCATATAATACCCTACACTAAGTAAAAGAGCAAAAACATTTTTCTTTTAAAATTTCAATAATATGTATTTTTGAGTGATTTTCGGAAGTGGGCCTTATATGGGAGCTATGACCAATTATGGACCGATCACCATGAAATTAGGTCGTGTGATTTATATCTATATTAATTTTTGTGTGTATACCAACATTTTTAAGCGATTTATGTACGTTAAAGTGATTTTCGGAAGCGGGTCTATATGGGAGCTATGACTAATTATGGACCGATCGTAACAAAATTTAGTGACATGAATTTTGTATATATAAAACTTATTTGGAGCGGAATTTGTGGAGATATATATATAAATTAAACATTTATGGCCGATAAAGTCCAATTTCGGAAGGACTTTGTATGGGGGCTAGGTGAAATAATGGACCGATTTCAGCCAGTTTCAATAGGCTTGGTCCTTGGGCCGAAAAAATAATATGTACCAAATTTTATCGAAATATCTTCAAAATTGCGACCTGTACTCTGCGCACAAGGCTTACATGGACAGCCAGCCAGACGGACGGACGGACATCGCTTAATCGACTCAGTGATTCTAAGTCCATTGGTATACTTTAAGGTGGGTGTTAGAATAATATTTTTGGGCGTTACAAACATCTGCACAAACGCATAATACCCTCCACACTATGGTGGTGTAGGGTATAACAATGTAAAATAGAACTTGAAGATGTAAAAAATAACACAAGAAAGTAAATTTTAATCAAAAAATTGGAAAATGGTTTCGGGCATATGGCCACCGCTTCCATTCTTGTTCTTAATGAAGCGCATTTGGGCCAAATTTACGAGCATTGCTAACAGTATGTCACGAAAAACAATGTTGCCCTGCAATTCTCAAAGTTTAGCTGGCTTATCAGCATAAACCAGTGACTTCACGTGGCCCCACAGGAAACAATAGAGAGGTGTCAAATCGCACGACCTTGGAGGCCAATTGACAGGTCCATTTCTCGAAATGAAGTTATCGCAAAATTTTGATTTCAATAAATCGATGAAACCACATCTCGCTCGGATCAATGTCATCCATATTTTCAAACAAAAAATCATTGATAAGGTAAGGAGCTCCATTGGCCATTTAATTTTTTGCCGAAGTAAGATGCCACCAAACGTTGCATTTTTAAGCCTAAAATGTGCCTCAGCACTGAACACAATTTTGCGATTAAACATCGGATCAGTGTCCAACTGCTCTAGAGCCGAATGTAGAACAAGATCTTTGCGCAAAATTATTAACATACTGGACGGACATAGCCCCAATTCCTGCGACCGATGACGAATCAATAATTTTCGTTTAAAGCGGCGATATTTTCTTCAGGAATGTAAGTATTCCTTCGACGTGTTGGTGTTATTCCATCATTTAGAGAGTATGAGGTATGAAATCTATCCACAGTTTGATGGATGGCTTGCTCACTCGAAGGCTTTGTGGCCCATTGTGTTACCCCTAGAAATATTATACCCCCTTATGCTGAGATTTCATACATGAAAGGGGAATAGTTTCCCTTCCTAATTTCGTTGACTATGTGATTCCATTATGTGCACCTTAAAAATCACGAATAAGAATCTATAAGTTGCGAGAATCGATTTTCAGAGTATATTGATCATAAATGTTAAAAACGAAGAGCAGTATGACATATCAGCATTGGCGTAGATAGGGGAGGGCTGGGGTGTGCAAAACCCCCCAGACTCGCATCTGCCCACCCCAGATATTTTTCTTTATTTTAATTGCTGCTTTATTTTTACATTTTTTGTAACTGTATTGATATTTTTCAACAACCGATTTAATATTCCTTAATAGATTTCGTTAAATGTTTACTTTGCATAGGGCCATTATTACAACTTGCCCTTATAGTTAAAGGTAACTTTAAGCAATAGAAAAAGGTGCCTTAAAGTTAACTTTAACTATAACGGCAAGTTGTAATTATGGCCCATAGAGTGTGAAATTTTAACAATAAATAACAAAGCTGAAGAGAAAAGTGTGACTTTTACAAATACGCAGACTGGAGGTATTACTGAAACATCAAAAAGCTGTTTGGAACAAGCAAATTACAATGATTTAGGATTACCAGAAATTGGACAGCAGTAACCAAAAGTAGCTTTTAAAAAAACTGTCATTAAAGGTCAAACCAGATCCTTTTAATAAAAAATTACTTTTTTTATAAAAAGTGTTTATTTTTTCTTTTTGGGAAGGGGTGCACTTGCCCACCCCAGAATAATAATCTAGCTACGCTAATGCATATCGGTCTTAAAAATCACCCTTTACATATAAAATATAATTTAGAGAAATAAACCTTTTTATCCTAGTTCCTTTATATTATAGAAAAATTCCAGTTACGAGTAAAAATTTGTTTGACTAAATTTTCTGAACAAAACAAACGAAATAACTGTTTAGGTAAGACATTCCCCAAAAAATATATATGTAATTTTTTGAAATCGGAACACAAACGAAGAAATATTATTATTTTTAAAATTGAACATACCCGAGGTCTCCTAAGAAAAGAGGTCTTGAGCTCCAAATCTTCTCGTAAAAAACCGGAAGCTCGATTTTGATTTTAGAACCATGGTTTCTTCTGGAAAAGTTCTTAGAATTTTCCGTAGATTAGGAATTTGCTATACGCTTAGTAGTCAAAAAAATTGACCCACCCTAGTATATATATTCTGGATCCTTATAAATAGCGGAGTCGATTAAACCATGCCCGTCTGTCTATTGAAATCCATTTTCTGAAGACCCCAGATATCTTCGAGATCCAAAACTTTCGAGAAGTTTCCTATTTAAAATCAGCAAAATCGGTCCACAAAAGGCTGAGATATGAGGAAAAAACCAGGACAACCTCGATTTTTGACCTATTTTTTTACCTATATCTGAATTACTAAATCAATAATATAGACAACATGGATATCTAATGATAGATATTTCAAAGATCTTTGAAACGCGTATATAAGACCATAGTAAGTTGGACCTACAATGGGTCAAAATCGAATTTTTTTTCACATAAAAAATTTTAAAAACAAGAAAATATTTTTTTTAATTTTAAAAAAAAAGTTTTAAAAATTTAAAATTTAAAAAAAAAATAAAATAACAATTCGAAAAAAAATTTTTACAAAAAATTAAAAAAAAACAACTTTGGAAAAAAAATTAATTTTATTTACCTAAAAATATTTAAAATTTGTATTTTGAAGTATAATTTGCTGAAGGGTATATAAGATTCGGTACAGCCGAATATAGCTCTCTTTATATTTTATGAACAATACTGCGGTTTACAATATTTTCAAATTAAATACTTAAACAAATTTAATTGTTTAGCAAAATACCAATAGATGTCACTAAAAATTTGTTAAAGACTCTAGAAAAGGTGGTTAGTAAAGTGACCACTAAACTGGAAAGAGTTAAAAAGCAGTGTATGACTAAGAATTTCTGCTTAATTATACATAAACCCAGAAGAAGCGTTTCGTACATTTTTTACAACATTGACAGCAAGTTTCAGCTGTATTGATGGTCGTGACGTGAGTTTTTACATTGTTATGATTACTGCTTTTTGATAAACTAATCGAATATATTGATTATTTTTGCTTAAAATAATTTTAAACGAAATTTCAAACTCATCAATTTCCTAATTGCTTGTCAAGAGCAAAATGCATTTATTAGAATCTTTTTGTATGATTTGTTTGGTAATGGCTTTTAATTTAAACACTTTAAATTATTTTTACACAATTTTCTATGCAGCAGAGTACTTCTTCAGCTTTGGCCCAGTATCTATACTCATTTCTGTGTAAATTCTTGTATATTGTAATACAATTCTATTCATATGTAAAGCAAATATAATATATTTACTATAAATATTGTATATTGATACTATAAATGTATGTAAATGCAAATATTACAATTTAATTTGATTTTTTTTTAGTTTAACAGCTCATTACACTCACACACTAGATACAATGACCATAACTATAACAAATACAATAATATTGAAATAAATTTTTATAGTATTTTATAGGGTTATAAGCAAAAGTATTATATACAAATGGATGGCTGGCTTAGTTGCCAAATAGTTTAACTAACTAAAATATAAAGTAGAGAAAAGTGATGGAATAAAAAGAATATTTCTAAAAAAAAAATTTTAAATAAAAATTTTAAAAGAAATCTGATTAAATATAATACTATGTTTTCAATTATTGATAAAAGCCTAACCAGTTATGTAATTTAGTTAATTTAAGTTATATTTTAAAAGAAAAAATAAAAAATCAGAATTTGGACTTAATATTTTTATGAAATTAGCTGTCCAAATGCTTTTTCGATTCTATTTGCTTTTATTATTCAATTATTTATTTATTTCCCTGTTATAAAAACAAAAATACAGAAAAAAATTATAAAAAAGTAAATGAGTAAAAAATGATGATGAGAAGGAGAATTAAACTAAATATTGATATTCGCAACAAAAATAACAAAAACAAATATAGAGATTTATTTTTTTTCCAATATTTTTTAACAGCACTAAGCGCAATTATAAATAAAATGCATTTGCAATTAAAAAATTGTAAATTTTCAAAATGTCATTGAAAAGGGTAAATAAATAATGATGACATAGAAGCGCGACATTGAAATTATCAGTGTGAAAATTTTTTGAAAAGCAATTTAGGGAATACCTCTGGAAAAAAACAATGTAGCAAAGACCTTGAAATATTTATTTAGATTTAATATAAATCTATGGACAAGTAAACTTTATAATAGACTTATAATTGTTACAAAATTCTTTGAGTAAACCGTTTGGTACTTTTTTAACTATTTCCGGTTAACTATTTCCGGTTTAGTGGTCACTTTACTAACCACCTTTTCTAGAGTCTTTAAATAATTTTTAGTGACATCTATTGGCATTTTTGCTAAACAATTAAATTGTTTAAGTTTTTTGGCAAACCTTTGCCTTCAGGTTGTTCTTGTTAAATTAATTTATTAATTTGAAAATATTGTAAACCGCAGTTTTTCTAAGGGGGTTTCTCGAATTCAATAAAAAATAGCTCAGAGTGTTTATTGTTCATCAAATTCAGAGTTACTTTGTTATTTAGTGTTTGTTTGGTTGGCTTGTGCTAACAAAGTAATATTTTAAACTATAAATAACGTAAGTAATAAGGTGGTTAGATTACTAACCACTGTGACTGAAATAGATTTTATATAAAGTGTTTCACTACATAATATTAGGTTATTTTGTAAGGATGCCGCGTGTTCTCATTGAAAATTACATTGAACATATTTTGTTCAAAGGTATACCTTCGGAAGCGAATGTGTCGAAGAAGAGATTTTTTAGCAAATCGATCTGATGATGGTGCTCGGTGACATACCTTCGGGGCTCGAGTTAAAATATGATGTTAAAACATGATGAAATTTGGCTAATGCATTAGTTAGTCACCCCTATCGGCAATAACATGTGAAATTTTGTTCCCATGAAATATCCATTTCCCTCGAAGAGAAAATTGCTATCGTGATATTCCCATCAACTTTTCATTCACAATAGTTAATTTTGTTCGTAACAGCTGTTTATTGTTTACAAAATTCCATCTAAAAATTTCACAACAAAGGGATTTTTTCACGTAAATAAAGTTGATGAACGAAAAAAGGAAAAGGGAAAATATTTCATGTAAAATATTGATTCGCGATAGGGGTGAGTGTCTTATCTACCCAAACTGCTGTGGTGGAACCAAAATTGTGGAAAAATTGTTGATTGGAAGAGCCGGTTGATTACAGAAGGTAGGGTTATACCAAGTGATACAAAACTGTGGCTGAAAGAGCTAAAAAAACATATTTTTTTCTTGAGCACATGAACACAGATTTGAGTCGGTTGAGACATATCGAGCCCTTAGCGCCAAATTATCGTAAACGACATTTTCTAAATTTTTTTTTTATTGCAGAAATTAAAATTTTATGGACCGACTGATGTTTTAGCGTTCTCAGAATATTAAAATTGTTAATAACTTCAAAAATATAGGGGGTAAGATTTTATCGTAAGTCAATGTTTATATTTTACAGGTAACGAATTTTATCGTAAGCGATAAAAGAGGGAAATAAATCTGTAACTTCTAAATGATTAGATTGGTTTGAATGAAATTTCACATGCGCAAAGAAGAAGTGTTGTCGAGTTTAAGTTTTGAACGTGGACCTCATGGACCCACCAGGGGCGCGACCAAGGGTTCTCAAAGTAGGACACCTCGGGTATGTTACATTTTTAAAACGATCGTATTTCTTCGTTTGAGTTTCGATTTCAAAAAAATTACATATATAGAATCTTCTCATTGAGCACTACAAAAAACCTCATCGTAGCTGTCAATTATCTTTTATAGCTTAGGAGATATTCGTATTTAAAAATAAAAAAAATAAAAAATTTAACATTTTTACCCACCCTACTCCAGTTTTTTGATAACAGCGTATCCAAATATTTCCCGACTTTCTTCAATTTTCCTTTATTGGACTAACAATACATGAATGTGTCAAAGAAGAAAAAGAATTATTTAAAAATAATAACTAAGTCCAAAGTTATATGCATTTGAATTTATAAAACTTTAAAAAGGCGATTTTTCGCAAATTTTTTGGGAAAAAAAACTTGTTTTATTTTTAAGTTATCGCAAAAAAATTCTAAGAGGATGTATAAGGAATTTATACTTTCTGAAAGCTAAGTTTTCCTAAAATATTTTAAATTAAAAAAAAAATAAAAATCGTTGTTACCGAGGGGACCTGGTCCATTCAAAAACACTTATTTTTTATGTAAAATTAAACTTTAGGGCAAAAATTCTCAAATCGCATATTCGATATCAAAATATAGTAACCGATTTTAGGTGGCCCAATATGTTTCTAATTAATTTGTAAAGGGTTCCGATAACCCCTACCCTGTTATGGATATTATAGTCAAAAAACTAAAAATTCCCATTTTTGGAATTTTTCAACACTTTTTTGGGAATTGCGGGATTGCTGATAATAAATTTCAAAATTCGTTTTTATTTTTCCATTTTGAATAGAAAAATCTACATAACTGTGAAATTTCATTAAAAACTATTTATAAATAAAAATTTAATTTCAATTCGAAAAATTTGTATCTATGTATGCAAAAATTCAATAAAAAATATTTTTTGTCATATTTTTCAATAGAGTATTCCATGAATTTTTAATTGTCAAAAGTTATAAATATTTTTGAAAAATAGACAAATAGCTTGAAAGAAATTATAAAATGTTTAATTCTATGTATAAATTTCAAAATAATCAAAAAAACCTTCTCCTGTAAAATTTGTGTTTTGTCGCTTACGATAATTTGGCGCTAAGGGCTCGATATATTTGTCACAAAAAATTATGACAAAATGGAGTACTTTGAAATTTCAAACTTATCGGGTGGTCAAGAGGGAAAAGGATAATTGGTACTTTTTTATATAATGATACTTTTTGATTATCTTATATACATAAAAATAGTTGACTGATATGCATCTGAGTAAAGAAATAATCAAAGATAGGAGACTAATTTTTACTAAAGTACCAAAAGGGAGTACTAATGGTACTTTTTCGTTCTTCAAATGGTACTTTTTGAATTTTCTATAAGAATGAACCTAGAAAATGGAAATCAGTATTTTGAATATTCATTTGTGGTTCTGAGTGAATGATAATTTAAAGAACTTTTTCTTTTCTTAGTTGTATATTTCGGTTTTAATATTATAAAGAATTTAGAAATTGGATACATTGAATTGAAATGATCATATAATTAATAAAAAAAAAAACAAAAGTTGAAATCACATGCTCACAAATTGTTTGATTCAAATTACTCAAGAGGGACCGAGCTACGTTAACTTTATTCTAAAGGTCCCTTTTTAAATTTTTTTATTCATGAGGCTCGGGTATTTTAGGAGTTTGGTTTAGATATCTTGAAGTTGGTAATGGTATGGCAACATACGGAATTATGGCGTGCCGAACATAGGCTAATAGCATTACAATATAGAATTTTCAAATTTCCATTATTAAACCATTTTCAATTACGATTAAGGTAGCGAAGCCAACCAGGTTAGCTAGTTATGAATAATTTGTCTCTTTTTACTATTTCTGCGTAGTTCTAATTTCTATTATTTATTTTTACTTTTTCTTATTTATTTAACTATTTAACAGCATTTTAATATTTCGCTCAGTGCATGAAAGTTAATTTAACTATTTCATTAGAGTAAACGTGTTAAAATTAGCATGTAAAGCATTTATAAAACATTTTAAATTTAAATTTTTCAATTTTCCTAATTAAATAGTCAAATAGTTAAACAACAACAACAAAAATAAAACAAACTTTAAAACAAAACAAAAGGGGAGGCAAGTCAATAAAATTACTGCCAAATAAAGTAATTTTCAAAATTGTTTAGATTCACACGATTTACATATTGAAACAAAAAAAAAAACTAAACTATGTAATTATTTATTGTATTATAAGCTTTTGTTTAACAAACACTTAATTGTTTGCAGAAAGTATATGAACACAGATTATAATTTAATTAATTAATTTGCATTTTCGTTGAAATTTTATTTTGGTTTTTGTTTTCTGTTGCTTTGTGTGTGTGAGTTTTGAAAGTGTAGAAAATTGTTTCCAATTCAATGATTTTTTTTAATTTCTTTTTTTTTTTTGTTATAAGCATTTTATTATTGCATTATTATACCCTTCAGCTTCGTGAGAAGGGTATATATAAGTTTGTCATTCCGTTTGTAATTTCTACATTTTTCATTTCCGACCCTATAAAGTATATATATTCTGGATCCTTATAGATAGCGGAGTCGATTAAGCCATGTCCGTCTGTCTGTCTGTCTGTCTGTCTGTCTGTCTGTCTGTCTGTCTGTCCGTCTGTCTGTCTGTCTGTCTGTCTGTCTGTTGAAATCAATTTTCTGAAGGCCCCAGATATCTCCGGGATCCAAATCTTCAACAATTCTGTCAGACATACTTTCGAGAATTTTGCTATTTAAAATCAGCAAAATCCGTCCATAAATAACGGAGATATGAGCAAAAATCCGAGACAACCTCTGAAAATTTCATCAAAAAACACAATGTATTGCATGCTTTGACAAAAAAAACAACAAAACGTATGCTTGGGTGTGCAAGCTTTGTGTATTTGGTTTTTTTTTGTTTTTTGTTTCTTTTGGCGTTGTTGTTGTTTTTTATACAACTAAACGTTTGTTTGGTTGTGTGTTGGTTTTTTTGACAAAAAATCAACAAATCGTATGTTTTTGGATGTGCATGCTTTGCGTATTTTGTTTTTTTTTGTGTTTTGTTTCTTTTGGCGTTGTTGTTGTTTTTTATACAACTAAACGTTTGTTTGGTTGTGTGTTGGTTTTTTTGACAAAACAGCAACAAATCGTATGTTTGGATGTGCATGCCTTGCGTATTTTGTTTTTCTTTTGTGTTTTGTTTCTTTTGGCGTTGTTGTTTTTTATACAATTAAACGTATGTTTGGATGTGTGTTGGTTTCATTGGCTTGCGTATTTTGTTTTTGTTTTTTCTTTTGGTGTTTTGTTTCGTTTGGCGTTGTAGTTTTTTATGTTCTTGATAAATTCAGGATGCTGTACGCTGAAAGTGGGCAATGTACATACATATATACTAATTATAAAAATAATAATGCATCCACAACAAAGGTGAAGGGTATATAAGATTCGGCATAGCCGAATATAGCACTCTTACTTGTTTTTAATGTAATTTAGTACGGGCCAACAATGTCATTAGCGGTTTTGGAATTCTGTTTAGAATTTATAACAATAAGTGTTTTAATTTATGACACATTCATTTGTTTATTCGAACTATAGGGAAATACATACTGTTTGGAAATGCTAATTAAATTTGGAATAAGAGGGAAATATAATAGTTTTATTTTTAAATAATTCAATATAAAAGCAGATTTTGAAAAGTATTAAAATAATTTCTGTTAGCTAATTAAACGAAAAACTTTTTGTATTTCAAAAAAAAATTAAAATAATTAGAGCATTTGATAAACAATATAATTCTGGAAATTGTATATTTATCGAATACATATGTACTTTTAACTGAAAATTTTAAATTGTTGTTAGTTTGGTTATATGCTATTAAAGAAAAATTAAAGGAATTTTGTATAAAAGTTGGTATTTTCGACAAATTTCTTCAATATAAACTTATTATAGTTATTTTGAGGACAATTTGAATAAAATTTTGAATTTTCGAAAAATTCGAAATTAAGTTCGAATTTTCGAAAATGTCTCCATACGTAAATTTTTTATGGGCAACCTAATAATAACTAAATATGATACAAATATTTAAAATCTGTTGAGATTATTAAATTCGAATTTGATTAGTAAAAAAAATAATTTTTCGAACATTGAAAAATTGCTAATTTTGTTGCCTTATAAAATAATATACCTAAATCAATGTTAAAAAATTTTAAAATTTTCGAAATTCAACAACTTTTTTAATTTTAGGATATTAAGAAAAATTCAAAATTAAATTCGAATTTTCGAAATATCTCAAACCGATATTTTTGTTAATAACAACAAAATAGGATTAACAGTTTTCAAATCTGTTGAGACTATTTATTAACTTGAAATATGAGCATTAAAGTAATCAAATTTAGTAATAAAATTGTCGAATTAAAGTTCGAATTCTTGAAAATGTCTCCAAACGTAACATTTTTTATGGACAACCTAACAATAACAAAATGTTATTGAATTTTTGAAAATCTAAATGCAATTAAAAAGTTCGAATTTTCATAAAAACTAAATAGAAATTTTCGAACATTTAAGAAAATTTCGAAATTAAATTCGAATTGTCGAAAATGTCTGGAAATGTTAAATTTTGTACGGGCAACATAAAAGACGAAAATATTGTTGAAATCTTAAAAATCTGATGCTAAAACAATTTTTAGAAATTCAACAGCAATGTTTGTTGCATTATTAACAGAATTTAACAATTTGTATATTATAGTATTCAAAATATGGAAAATTTCGAATAAATTTCCAATTTTCGAAATTAGTTCGAATTTTCGAAAATATCTCAAAACATAAAATTTTTAACGAGGAATCAAATAATAACAAAAATATGATTGAAAATTTTAAAATCTAATAAAAAGATATTGTGATGAGAAGTTTTAAAATCTATTCATATTATTAAGTTCGATTATGAATAATAACGTTATAAAATATTTCAAATAATGCAAAATTAAAATTTTGGTTGCAAATTTTGAATATTTCGAATTTTCTAAATTAAGTTCGAATTTTCGAATACGTCTCAAAACATTAAATTTTTAAGAAAGTTTTGAAATTTCTCGAAAGAAAAAAATTTTAATGAACAAAATGTTGAAAATTTTCTAAGAAATTAAAATTTTTTGAACATTGAAAAAAGAAAATGTTTGTTCCATTATAAACATAGAATTTTGCAATTTTCGAGAATTAGAAATTTGGAAAATTTTGAATTTTCGAAATTAAGTTCGAATTTTCAAAAAATTTCGAATTAAATAAAAACGTACCGTTTTTCGAACAATGAAAAACTAAAATTTTTGTTGGATTATAAACAAAAAATTTAACAATTTTTAACAATTTGTCTATAATACTGAAATTTGGATAATTTCGAAATTAAGTTCGAATTATCCAAAATTTTGCGAAAGGTAAAATTTTTAATGGGCAACCTATAATAAAAAAAAATATGATTAATTCTGAACGAAATTATTAGGTTTCAATTTTTTTTTAAATAATGCTTACTTTGTTGCTTTATAAAATAATCTACATGAAGTTTTCCAATTTTCGAAAATATAAGTATTTTTGGCAATGTAAAAAAATAATCGAAATGATGTTCGAATTTTCGAAATAATATTCGAAACTCTCCAAATTCCAAATTTGTTAATGAATTCATAATACATAGAACAAATTAAGCTTGATTTTTTAAAAATTTTAATGAAATGATTAAGTTCGAATATCAATACAACTTTTCGAACTTTAAATATTTCCAATTTCGTTGGATTATACTAATAAATAACGAATTTTGCAATTTTCTTAACTATATAAAATTATTTATAAATGTTTTAATTTCAAAAGCAGCCGATCAAAGTTTGAAACCCGCAATCGTATCAACACAGCATTGTTGTATTTCAGATAATAAAAAGGTTATAAATTTTCTTTGCTTAACTAAAAATATAATCGTTTGGAAATCATTTTTTTCAAAATTTATAAAATCACAGTTTTTCATACTTAAAAAAGTCATAAAAGAAAAGCACCCAGTAAATAAATACGACACTTGTAAGATTAAAATCATAAGTTTATATAAAAAAGGCAACTAAAACCAAAAAAAAAAGAAAACGTTAATACAAGCCATAAAAACCAAGGCATTATAAATCTTTTTTTTATACGACATTTCTTAAAGGTCTCCCACAAACTTTATTTGTCCACGATTCTAATCTAATCCATAAAGTATGGTTTGTTATTTTTATTAGAAACTATATAGTATAGCATACATACAGGTACATGAACAAGCATGCACTGATAAATATACAAACATATATAAATAAAATGGTGGAATAATATATATAAATCTTAATTTAAATGAAAATGGTAAAATAACAATTTTGACATTTATTTACACAAGGCTACAATGTTAATCATTAAGTACATATAATTAGAAATTGAAATAAACAAATTAAGTAGAAACGAAAACACCTAATAAAATATGAAATATTTAAAGTTTAAAACAAAACAAATATAATTAATTGTTTTAATTTTATGACAAACAGCGTGTGTGTACGTACTATTTTTAAATATTTATATCTACATAATTAAATGTATTATGTCTAGATCAAACTCCAGCAAAAGACGTCAATTGAAAACAAGATAATTTGAAATTGATGTGTGATATAATAAGTTACGCTACTTGTATAACCTACCATCATTATTATAATAAAATTCGAACACAAAATACAATGTATAATTATTTAAAGAATTTTAAAAAATCTAGCAAATATAATTGAAAACATCTACTATAAATAAGGTTCTTATTCCAAAAACTGCCATAGTCGAAAATGTTAAAAACTTCAGAACATGTAAAAAAAAAATATTAAAAATTTTGCAAATATAAGATCGACTTTACGAAAATCTCTATTTAAAACCGAAAGACTACATTTGGTTTTATTTTCGAATTTTCAATATACTAAAAAAGTGTCGAACTAAAAATATATAGTTATTTTGACGAAAAAAATAGGAAACTAATTAAATAATTATTAGTAACACTATTGAAAATTTTTATTACGACTATAAAAATAAAATTTTATTAACAATTTTCGAATTTTGTAAATAAAACAGCAATTTTTAATTACAATTGATTTTTTTACATTTAAATCGAAATTTAGTAGAAATAATTTTCAAAACTAAATTCGAATTTACAAATTATATTTGCATTTTTAAAAATTATATTCGTATTTTAAAAATTAAATTAAAATGTTCCTTATTAAGTTCTAATTTTGAAGTTTTTTAAAATTTTTTTTTATTTTCAAAATTAAATTTCGAATCTTCATAATTAAAAACAAATTTTTGAAATTTAAAATATTTTTCATCTTTTTTGGAAAATAATTTCAAATTCGAGTTTTCAAAATTTAATTAGAATTTAGATTTAAATTTTGGAAATTATATTGAATTATCAAAAATTCGAATTTAATTAAATCATATTTAATTTTTATTACATAACTAGAATTTACAAATATAATATGAATTTTCAAAATTAATCTGAGTTTTCGAAATTAAATATTCATTTTATTTTAAAATTTATAGTTGGAATTACAAAATTTAAATTTCGGAAATAAATTCGAAATTAAATTTGAATTTTCGAAATAAAATTTAAGTTTTTGAAATTTAAATGGATTTTTTTTAATTAATTATGAAAATTTTGAATTCAAACACTAACCCCCTTATTCATAATCAATTTTTAAATATATAAAAGGTTTATAAGACAGAATTTCCATACAAAATTTGTTTTATAAACCTGTAATAAATTTTAAAATTGATTATGAATAAGGCCTTAAATAAATAAAATCAGTTTTCGAATTTGAATTTTCAAAATTATATTTGAATTTTTGAAATTGAATTTTCAAAATTAAAGTTTAAGCTGAAAATTAATCTGAGTTTTGAAATGAATGCCTTAATTTTGTAAGACGTAACGAAAAGTTTTTTGTCGAAAAAATTTGTCATTTTTGAATTTTCATATTTGAGAAGGGGTTTTTTCTTTTCATACATAAAAAATATAACAAAGAAATGTATTTTCCAAATAATTGTAAAAAACAATCAAACATTTCAAATTTGTTTTAATAAATTTTATTTGTTTGAAAATAAATAAAAATAATTTAATTTATTTGGCAGAAATATGACATAAAAACAATGTTTTCAAACTTGGTACCACATCAAATAATTGACTTGAAACGCAAATATCGTTTTGTTTTATAAAATACCAAACTTTAATTTTTTCGTTCCAAACGGAAACGCAAATGAAAATTCGTTTGAAGTTACAAAATGAGGCTATAAATAATTATTACAAAATTTAAATTACGGAAAATAACTTTGAATTTTCGAAAAAAAATTTAAGTTTTGGAAATTTAAATGGAATTTTCTTAAATTAATTTTCAGAATTTTAAATTCACAACACTAAATAAATAAAATCAGTTATTGAATTTGAATTTTCGAAATTATATTTGAATTTTGGAAATTGAATTATGATTTTATAAATAAAATTCAAAATTTTATCATTAAATTGGATATAACGAAACTAAAGTAGTAATAAATTTGCGAAATAAAATGAAATATATAAAAAAAAGTAAAATTTTTTGAAAGGGGCAAGATTTGTGGAGCTTAAGTATTTGGAATTGGTGAAATCCTTAGGACTAGAAGATTGATATTTTAGTGAATTTATAAATTTTTCGAACATCATTTACCTTAAAAATTATAATATAATGATTATCAATGAAGGAAAAATCAGGGTAGTCACGGTTTTTTGCTTATAAAACACAACACACTTTAAGGCACTCAGTTGATGTTTATTCGAAGCGTCTCTGATAAACTCACTAACGACTGCAACCTCTGCCACTATTTATAACACTGCCATCTGCACTCTAGATTGCTCTTTAACTGTCAAAGTTCGAATATTCTAGATCTTACTAATACATACGCCATCTGTGGTGTACTTTCTACAATGTTCTTTAACTGAATATTCGAATTCAAACAGCGTTGCAAACTTACGATCAATGGTCAACTGAAAGCTTTTATTTAATAATGCCCACAGATATGTTACAGTTTGCTATTACAGCACTGTTATTTGAAAGCATTATGCTACTTTTAAATCAGCCCTTAAAATCGTTATATTTGAATTCAAGTACAATTTCGTAACAATATGTAATTCAAATTTGCAAATTCAATTCATTTGTTGAAAAATGTTAAAAGTAATAGAATTTTTTTAAACAACATTGAAAATTTCGAAATTCAATTCAAATATCTAATTTACCTTCGACAATTTGAATTTAATAAGCTAAATTTTTAAGAAATTAAATAAAAAATTTGGAAATTCGAATTAAGATTTTCAAAATTAAACTAAAATTTTTGAAAAGTTTAAAAAAAAAAATTCGAAATTAAATTCAAATTTCAAACTTAAATTCAAATTTTTCAACATTTTTAAAAGTTGAACCAAATGTTTTTTTAAAAAAAATACATATTTATGCTATATTTTCAGTGTGAATTTAAAAAAAAAAATCTTTATAGAAAAATAATTAAGCTATATAAACTCTAAAAAATTTAAAATAAATATTTTAACTTTTACTTTCATACAACAAAATATTAAATTTAGTTTTGAGCTAGAATGAAATTAATCATTGAATTTCCAATTCGCCTATATTTCCACGCCCTTCATTGTAATTGAACTTTAATTCACGATTATGTTTATGTAAATAAAAAAAAAACTGAAGGCCAAGTAATATTCCTTTATATACGATTTTTTTACAAATAAACATTTTCAATAATTTATAATAAACAATAAATAATAAATGAATAAATACATATTTATAGTAAAATGTGTGTAAATTGTTACCTGATAAGAATTGACTTGTAATGCAGGCGATTATCACGGTGTAATACAATAACATTTTGGTGGCATTAATTGTTGAAGAAGATGATGATGATCTTGTTGATTTTCTAGTGGTGGCAGCCATTATAAAAATTGTTTAATTATTTACTTTTTTTATGCGTAATTTTGGCAAAAAAAAAGAGTCTTTTTTATAAATTTGTAGGATACTTTAAGGCAATAGATGTTTTGATGCTGTTGTTGCTGCTGCTTTAACAAATCGAATTGTTTACATTACGAGTAGTTCTGAAATGAAGATGAAAAAAAGAGCGAAAACAAATAGATTTAATATTATTTACCTTTCAACAATAAAAGAGGTATTCACAGTTTAAGTAAAAAATTTCCAACAAAGTTAAATGAATAATTTATTAAAATAAAGATTATTAGAAATTATGTGAATTTTGCTGAAGAATAATAAATTTTCTATTAGTATTTATATATACACTGTGACTAGCCTTAATATTTTACTATTAACTTAATGTCTTATCTTTAATTCGTTGAGAAAATTATTGCCTCTAGTCTATTATAAATTCAAATAAACTTGGTATTTGCCCAAGAAATAAAATAGATTTTTCGTTTTCTTTTAAAAGTAGAATAACAATGTATTAAATCAAATAAAAATATTTATTTTTATTTAAAAAAAAAAAAAACAATGCAAAAAGTAACAAAGAAAAATATATATAATTTCGTTGTACATAATAACAATAAATAAAAATAAAAATATATTATATTTGTAAATATGTGGTGGGATATCAACCCTAAAATTAAAAATAAAAAAACATTTAAATATTGAATAATTTATCTTTGCTAGTCTAGTTCTAGAAAGAGCAAAACAATAAATAGGTAAAAGAATAATGAAATGATGTTATATATCATATTCCTGATTATTTTAAAAATACTGATTGGAAAACAATCGTTGTTTTTTAAATAAGTATTTCCGAAATTGAAAACCAATTGTGATTCTTTTAATTAACAGTTAATGATTGAAATTCAATAGTGATTCTTTTAATAAATAGTTTTGAATTGAAAATCAGTCGAGGCCCCTAATATTGGTGTATGACTTAAAAATGCTAGATTTTTTCATATATTTTTAGCTTTTATTTTAAAATATTTGTACCATATAAATTTATTCAAACTATATGTCCTTTTCCTATCTTTCTGGCAACATATGGATTCCGAGCCAAAAGAACTGATCAACTTTTGAGGTGAAGAACGAATCAAGCCAATTTCGGATACTCTGTTCTGAACAGAAACGTATCCCAGAGAGACTGTTATGAATCAATCGAAACAAATATTAGTCGGACGGGTCAAGGTTTGGACTACAAAGCGGGTGAAGTAAAACATCCCCACCACTTCTATCTAAATAGTTTTTAACAGTTATTGCAACATGTGGTCGAGCCTTGTCATGATGGTATATTACGGTTTCATGTCTGGCCGCATATTTTGGGCGTTTTTCGGCCAATTCTCGCTTTTAACGTATCAGTTACATTCGGTTCTGGTTGCCTGCGATGATCTGGCCAGATTTCAGCAGCTCATAGTAGAGAGCATTACCTTAGCGCCATGGATTTTTGGCTTTGGTGTTGATTCGGCTGGTTGGTCGGGCTTCACATATCATCTCTCGCTTCGGGTATCGTAATGGATCCATTTTTCATCGCATGATTCGGTGCAAAAATTATTTTCTTTTATAGGGTTTAAGCAGCATTTCGGACATGAAAAATCGCCTTTCCAACTCTCTCGGCATCAATTCGTATGATACCCAATTTTCATGCTTTTGGATGAATCCTGCTGTTTGCAAATGTTTTGAAATTGCTGATTGAGTAGCTCCCAATAATTTTTCAAGCTCTTGTTGAGTTTGAGAACAATCTTCATTGAGTAATGCCACCAATTCTTGATCTTCAAACTTTTTTGGCTAACCTGGACGATCTATGTCTTCCGTGTCAAAATCACCACTTCTGAACCGCACAAACCATCTATCGCACGTTGAAACCGATGGATCACATTCACCATAAGCTTGGGTGAGCAATCGGTGTGCTTCAGTGGCACTTTTTTCAAATTAAAGAAGTAAAGCTAAACTTCCCGAATATGACGCTTTGTTGATACAAAATTCTACATTTTCAAAGCAAAAAAAAACTTTGTTTTTTACACTATAATGTTCAATAACTAAGTGAGAATAAATGACAGATAAGTACCCTTCAAAATGATATAAAAGTTATTAAAAACAAAAAACGCGTTCAAAAGATATGCCATCTATTGTAAATCCCGAATTGTTAAGTCATACACTCAATAGTTTCTGATTTAAAATCAATCCTGATTCTTTTAATAACTAGTACACTATTAGAAACTTATTGTGATTCTTTAAATAACTAGTTCCTGATTGAAAATCAATCGTGGTCCTTTTAATAACTATTTCCCTATTTGAAACCTGAATCGTGATTAGTAAAATATTCCTGATCGAAAATCAATCGTTGTTCTTTTTAGAAACCAATCTTGATTCTTTAAATAACTAGTTCCTGATTAAAAATCAATCCTGGTTCTTTTCGTAAAATATTCCTGATTGATAATCAATCATGATTCTTTAAATAACTAAGGAGTGAGATCGAAAAATTCTTAACATACATATATGTTTATAAAAAAGAAACCACTAAACTTACAGCTTTAATTTTTTTTTTATTTGATTGAAATTATTATTACAATTTACAAAAAAAATTATTTTTATAGTTTTAATCACTAGTGATGAAATTTTGAACCTTTTTCGGAAACCCTTCCATTAACGTTTTTATAGTGCTTTCTGTCACTTTGCTCGAACATGTAGTCCATCTCCGTTTAAAATCTACCACACTTTTGGACACCTTTTTTGTACTCTTCAATTCTCTTTTAACAAGAGCCCAATATCTCTCCACTGGCCTTAGCTCCGGGCAGTTTGGAGGATTTGCCTCTCTTGGTACAAATACCACATTATTGTTCTTGTACCACTCAAGGGCTTGTTTGCCATAGTGACAGGATGCCAAGTCAGGCCAAAAATAAGTGGACACATTATGAAGTCTTATGAATGGAAGCAGCCTTTTTTGTAAACATTCCTTGATGTAAATTTCGGTATTTATAGAGCCCGTTGTAACAAATGAGTGGCTTCTTTTGCCGCAACTGCATATTGCTTGCCATACCAAGAACTTTCTGGGAAATTTTGTCTGCTTTTGGGTCCTAAACTTTTCTTCAACATTCCCTCGAGCATCAGCAACATAAAATTTTTGACCTGGAAGTTGCGAAAAATCTGCCAGAACATACGTTTCGTCATCCATTATGCAGCAAGAATATTTTTTTATAAAACTTGACTTCAATTTCCGTGCTCTGTTTTTGGCCTCTAAATTTTTAGTAGCGTTCCTGTCATGAACTTTTTGAGCCTTGTATGTTTTTAAACCTGCATTAGCTTTAACTTTTCGTACCAAATAGTCCGAGCACTGAGCTAACCGGGCTGCTTTCCTACCGGATGTGTTGGGAGCTCTTTTGAAAATGCGTTCTATTTTTTTGGCTTTAGAAACATCATGTGGACCATTCCTTCTACCTGAACCAGGTTTTCTATCAACTGACAAGTTCTCCCGGTACTGTTTAATAACATTGGAAACAGTTTGACGGCAGACCTTTGTATGCTTGGCCAACTTTTTGTAAGACCAAGTTGGGTTTTGTTGAAAATATTTAATAATTTCAGTACGCACTTTTTTCTGGTCACTCATTTTAATCAGATTAACAAAAAAATTAATATAATTGACATTACACATAATAACTGACATGTTTTTCAAAGGTAACTTGATCAAAAAAAAATTCAAATAATACTTGGGTTAAAAAATGTAATGAAAAACGTGTGTTAAGAATTTTTCGATCTCACTCCTTAGTTCCCTATTAATAAATAATTCCAGATTAAAAATCATTCGTGATTCTTTTAATCAGCCCAATTATGAATAAAAAAATTCCCCGGAAGTTTGTTACCCGGGAGTTTTTTCCATTGAATATGAATTGGAAAAATAGGAAAAGGGAACAAAACTCCCGGGGAATTTTTATTCATAATTGGGCTGAATAAATAATTTCAGATTGAAAATCATTCGTGATTCTTTTAATAAATAATTCCTTGTTGAAAATTAATCCAGTTTCTTTTAATATCTAGTTCCTGATAGAAAATGAATAGAGTAGAAGTTGTTTTTATAAATAGTTCCTGACGGAAAATCAACCGAGTTTCTTTTAAAAAGTATTAAAAATCAATTTAGTTTATTTTCAAAATCAATCATGGTTCTTTTAATATAAATTGCCTGATTTAAAAATCAATCGCTGGTAAGTAGTTTCTGGCATCGTATTGAGGTTCTCAGTTTTATCAGTTTTAGTTCTTTTAATAAATAGTTGCTGTTTCAAAATCAATCGTGATTTTTTAAATCAGGTTTCTATTTAAAAACAATCGTAATTCGTTTAATATCTTGATTCGAAATTAATCGTGGTTCTCTTAATAAATAGTTCCTGATTTACTAATAGTTCCTGATTGTGTCTATTTTAATAAACCGTTCCTGATAAAAAACAAGTAAGAAAGTATGGTCGGTCAAGCCCGACCATATAATACCCTACACTAAGTAAAAGAGCAAAAACATTTTTCTTTTAAAATTTCAATAATTTATATTTTTGAGTGATTTTCGGAATGGGGGCTATGACCATGAAATTAGGTCGTGTGATTTGTGTCTATATGACAGTTTACTATGTTCAATTTTGTGAGTATACCAACATTTTTAAGCGATTTATGCACGTTAAAGTGATTTTCGGAAGCGGGTCTATATGGGAGCTATGACTAATTATGGACCGATCGTAACAAAATTTGGTGACATGAATTTTGAATATATAAAACTTATTTGGAGCGCAATTTGTTGAGATACATTTATAAATTAAACATTTATGACCGATAAAGTCCAATTTCGGAAGGACATTTTTATGGGGGCTAGGTGAAATAATGGACCGATTTCAGCCAGTTTCAATAGGCTTGGTCCTTGGGCCGAAAAAATAATATGTACCAAATTTTATCGAAATATCTTCAAAATTGCGACCTGTACTCTGCGCACAAGGTTTACATGGACAGCCAGCCAGCCGACCAGACGGACGGACGGACATCGTTTAATCGACTCAGAGAGTGATTCTAAGTCGCTCGGTATACTTTAAGGTGGGTGTTAGACTAATATTTTTGTTATACCCTCCTCACTATGGTGGTGTAGGGTATAACAATCGAGTTTCTTTTATTAAAAATCAATCGTGGTTGTTTTAGTAGTTCCTCATTCAAAATCAGTCATGATTACTTTAATAAATAATTCCTGATCTAAAAATCGATCGTGGTTCTTTTAGTAAACAGTTCCTGATTGAAAACCTATTGTGGTTGTTTTAGTAAATAGTTCCTGTTTGAAAATCAATCTTGGTTTTTATAATAAGTAATCTATCGTGATTATTTTAAGAACTAGTTCCAGTTGAAAACTAATCGTGATTCTTTTAATAAATAGTTCCTGTTCAAAATCATTCGTGGATGTTTTACTAAATTGTTCCAGATTATAAATCAATATTGGTTTATTTAATAACTAGTTTACTATTTAAAACCTATCGTAATTGCTGTAATATTTAGTTGCTGATTGAAAATCAATCGTGTTTCTTTTAATAAATAGTTCCTGATTGTTTTTCTTTTTTAAAAAAGGACCTGTTTTTTGATTTTTTTAATAAATTCTTCGTAATTGAAAATCGATCGTGATTAATTTAGAAACTAGTTCCAGTTTGAAAACAAATCGAGATTCTTTTAATAGTTTCTATTTTAAAATCAATATTGATTATTTTAGTGAATAGTTTTTGTTTCAAATGAAGAGTGTTTCTTTTATTAAATAGTTCTAGATTGAAAATGAATCATAATTCTTTTAATAAATAGTTCCAGATTTTTCATCAGTTGTGGTTCATTTATTGTACTAAATAGTTCCAGATTGAAAATCTATTGTGGTTTTTTCAGTAAATAATTCCTGTTTCAAAATCAAACATGGCTCTTTCAACAAATATTTCCTAAATGATTGCGATTAATTTAGGAACTAGTTCCTGTTTGAAAATGAATCGTTTAATCCTGTTTCAAAATCAATCGAGGTTCTTTTAATAAATTGTTCCTGTTTTTAAATCAAAATTGGTTCTTTTTTAAATAGTTCTGGATTGAAATTTAATAGTGGTTCTATTTAAATAGTTCTGGACTAAAGATTAATCATATTTCTTTTAATAAATAGTTCCTGATTTAATATCAATTGTGGATCTCTTCAGATTGAAATTATCAAATATTTAATAAATAGTTTGTGAGTGAAAATCTATCGTGGGTTGTTTTAAAAAATAGTTCCTAATTGAACCACTATTTAGTTCTTTTAATATATAGTTTATTTCTCGTTTTGAAATCATTCGTGGTTCTTTAATAAATTGTTTCTGACTAATTATGATTCTTTAAAAGCGCTTGCACTATCCTGAGATGTGTTTTAATATAAAATCAATCTTGGTTCTTTAAAGCAATAGCAGTTTTTTAAGATTTTTTTCTGATTTTATTCAATCATTGTCCTTCCAAATTTCACACAGTTTTATCAACAGGACAAAATTAGCATTAAATTTATGTATTAGATAGCCAGACAGGGATGTCATTAAATTATTCTGTCATATGATATTTAACTTTTGAAACTATAAAATCTTTAAAAAATTAAGTAAACAAATTTTTAATTTAGAATTATAAACTAAATCACTAATATTACTTTAAATCTAAAAAAATCATTAAAAAAAAACTTTAAATAAACACTTATTTTTTTTATTTAAATAAACTTTTATTTTTATACAATCTAAATTTTTGAGCACTTAAAATAAATTTCTAAAAAAAAGTTCTCTAAAATTCTTTCAACACTAAAGAAAATTTAATTTAATTAAAAAAAAACACACACACAATAAAAAATCTTGAGAAAATTTCAAGTCAAAGAACCAAGAACATAAAATGCATTAAACAAGTGTAAATTAAAAATGCAGTCAACGTACTTTTTATGAATTTTAATTGAAACCACGCTTTGTTCGACAATTTTCTTAATTCTCTGCGACAAACACAAAATAAATCTCAGTTTTAAAAAAAAAGAATTAAACGTTTCCTTTTGTTTAACTTCGTTAATTCAACAGTTACACACACAATCCCACAAGAAGTTGAGGGATACAAAAGAAAAAAAATAAGTAACGGCACTATATTTGAAAAGTAAAACGAACGAATGCAGCAACGTAACGGTAAACCACGAACACGACTTAACAGGCGAACGGTTCAGATGAATCTGAATTTTGAAAATTTTTATTTTCAAACAGTAAAATTATGAAAATCGAAAGAAAAAAAACACAAAAACAAACCAAAACAGAGACAACACAAAAACAAACAAACAAAATGATCGTTTTAAAAGAGAACCTCAGAGCGAGCTAGAGAGAGAGAGTAATAAATAAATTTGTTTTGGTGTTAAATACAAGGTTGCCAACTCTTTAGCTCTGAAAATGGCTAGATTTTGAATTAAAAATGGCTAGAAATGGCTAAAACCCAAAAATAACTGAATACAAATTCATAAATATTACATTTCTTGCCTCAATTACCACGAAGTCTGGTTATGTATTACTGACAGTTTTCAAAAATAATTTTTGCCGACTTCGTGTTAATGGGATTTAGCAGATTAACCCCCATTTTCTCAATTAATAGAATTTTTGTATGAGAACTGTCAGGATGTCGTCACGATAAAAAATAATCAGAGATTGAGAAAATGGGGATAAATATTGTAATATCAATAATTTTTTATTCCTTTTTGATAAATTAAACAAATTTCTGGGCACTTACATTCAAAATGGGATCCATTGAGGAAATGCAAAATTGATTTTTGAATATGCCTGATGTGTTTGCTTTGGAAACAATTTCGAAGCCTGTTTTCAAAAAACCAATAATATTCTCATCAAATCTTTGTCATTTGATAAAAAATACTGTTTTATTTTTAAAAAATTCCAAAAATGTTCAAGAAAAGTATAAAATAAAAAAGGCTAAGACAAAATAAAATGGCTAGATCTTCCGGCTAGATAAAATCTAGCCATTTTTTTATGGCTAAATGAAAATAAAATCGCTAGATCTAGCCGGAAAATGGCTAAATTGGCAACCTTGGTTAAATATTAAAAACAAAAAAAAACAAAAATGTAAGAAGAGATAAGCCAGCCGCCACTAAACTAGTTAATAGTGCACTAAATGAGTTTAAAATATAAAAACAACAACAAAATTATATTTTCTATTTTATTTTTTGTAAATGAAATTAAATTTTGTGTGTGATAAGAATTGTTGCTTTAGCTGCAGCAGAATTTAATTGAAAATCAAACAAAATTGTTTGTTGTAACAGAGATTTTGAAAAACCTAATAAAAAAAAATTGTGAAAAAACTGGTGTTTTTAAAATTTTTGTTTATTAAAAACAAAACTTAATATTCTTTTAAGAAACATATTAAAATATTTATAAAACACACTTAAAATTTATATCAATAACCAGCACATTGACCCATTTTTTTGGTCTTTCCTTATTAAAATATTATTTAATTAAATTTAATTATTTAATTTGTTCTAGCCTGTTTCGACCGCTTTTATCTTCTGTTGCAATCGTTTTAAAATTGATGACTTTTTACCAGCTAATGTTGGTTAAAACCAGATAATATCAATCTTTTTTTTATACTATTTAATCAAGTAATCGATTTATCACACTTGTAATATAGTATATTTTTGGTAGCAGTGACTTTGAGTTATGGCTAAAGTACTTAAACAATTTTATTTGCACAGATTTTTATAACGAGAGTCAATGGAAAAGTTAACTTAAATTTAAATAAATCGAAAACCAAAATGATTTAATATTGGGATTTACAATAGATGGCGTATCTTTACAACGCGGTTTTTGTTTTAAATAAATTATATGGAATTTTGAAGGGTACATATTTGTCACTTATTCTCTCTTACTTATTGAAAATTATAGTATAAACAACATAATTTTTTTGCCTCGAAAATGTAAAATTTTGTGCCAAAAAAGCGTCAGATGCGGGAAGTTTTGCTTTACTTCTTTAACTTGAAAAAAAGTGCCGCTGAAGCAAATCTATGCCTCAACGAAGCTTATGATGAATGTGTTCTATCGGTTTCAAAGTTCGAGAGATGGTTTGTTCGGTTCAGAAGTGGTGATTTTGACACGGAAGACAAAGATCGTCCAAGCCAGCCAAAAAAGTTTGAAGATCACGAATTGGAGGTATTACTCCACAAGGATTGTCCTAAAACTCAACGAGAGCTTGTAAATTCATCGGGAGCTACTCAAGCAGTAATTTAAAAACGTTTGCGAGTAGCAAAATTCATCTAAAAAATTCAATTAAAGCCGAGAGACCTTGAAAGACGATTTGGCATGTCCCTAATGATGCTTGAACGCTATAAAAGTAAATCATTTTTGCACCGAATCATTAATTGTGATGAAATATGTATGCTTTACAATAACCCGAAGCGTAAAAGATCGTACGTGACCAGCCGAATCAACACCAAAGCCAAATATTCATGGCGCTAAGGTAATACTCTGTATTTGGTGATACAAAAAGAGTCCTATCTATTAAAAGCTGCTGAAAACTGACCAGACCATCACAGGGAACTTGTGACGATCGCAACTGATTCCTTTAAAGCGATCATTTGCCGAAAAACAACCAAAATATGCGACCAACATAAAACCTTAATATTCCATCATGACAACACTATGCAATACCTGTTAAAAAATATTTAGAATAAAGTGGTTGTGAAGTTTTGCCTCACCCGCCTAATAGTCCAGACCTTGCCTCGTCCGACTACTATTTGCTTGGATCGATGCAGAACTCTCTCTCTATAATACGCTTTACTTCAAAACACAGTATCCAATATTGGCTTGATTCGTTCATGGCCTCTAAAGATGAGCAGTTCTTTTGGCTCGGAATCCATATGTTGCCAGAAAGATGGAAAAAAGACATCTCTTGTAGCGTAAATAGTTCTAATGTAAATGTATTTAATGTCCGGAAACTTTTCTTCGTTTTTAAAACTACTTTTTAAGACCTGCATCAAAAAAAATTTGTCGAATCTAATCGAACTCTGGAATTATTAACTCAACCTTGCCTTTTTATAAGATTGTAATATAAAAGTCTACCTATCTAATTATGTTGCTTCATTTGAAGCCCCACTAGACTGCTATGATCTGTCTCAAAGTAACACCTAAATTCCTCTATTGCTTCAATCAGCTGAACATTCATAATTCCTTTGCGATAACTTAAGTTTTCGGGACATAAATGCAATTGGTGATTCTATACCAGGTTACACAAGAACTTTTTGGAAAATTTTGGATTTTTTAATACGGCGGCTGTAGTCAGCAACTTTTTAATTCTTTGAAATGCTTTTGTCTGATTCTAGTGTACATTCGAATTTATTTTTCTTTGCTAAAACTTCTGCTATTGGGTGATGAATTTTTGCAAAATCGTATATCTTAAAAATAAATCTCATTTTGTCAGATTCGCGCGGATTTTTACCACCCGAACGCTGCACACTGGTTTTTTTACGTTTTTTATGGCATAAATTCTAATTTAAAAGCAATTGAATTGAAATTTGGTTTGTATACATTTTTATACTCCCAAGAAGACCTGCCAAGTTTCATATGATTTGGGGCACTATTTCATGTAGCTGCTATATAGCCGATCTGGCCGATTTGCCCCAACTTTTTTGTTTATCAAGCTATTGAAGTGAAATTTGATTTGTATTAATTTTTTATGTTCCTAAGATGACCTACGAAGTTTCATATGATTTCGGGCACTATTTCAGTGAAAAGCTATTGAAGTGAAATTTGATTTGTATGTTTCTAAGATGACGTACAAAGTTTCATATGATTTGGAGCACTATTTCATATAGCTGCCATATAACCGATCTGGCTGACATTTTGACGTTTCCAATAAAAATATAATTTTTAAATTTTGATTTTTTCGAATCTGCACACTTTGGTTAATAACTTCCCACTTACAACTTTTTGTAACGCTTTGCCATGCAAAAGTGCTGATCCACGAAACACAACTACACTTGTTAAGCTCATTCTAAAAATACATATAAACAAAACACGGTACAATTGGACAAAAACACATAACAACGTCAATCTCTGGTGATTTTTTATCGCGACGATATGCAGACAGTTCTCATACAAAAATTATATTAATTGGAAGTATATCGTACGAAAAACGATAACCATGGGGCTAAGAGAGCTAATCTATGAAATAGTGTAAAAAGTGATGGAAAAGAGCAATTTTCCATCAGTTTCGCGACGGTAAAAAACATCTTATTCGAAAAACTAGTTTTTAACCAATTAAGTTTTAGAAAATTCACCGGAATGAAGATATATTTTAATTAATTCCCAGGAATTCTTAAAGTCTGAAATATTTGGGACTATAAACTATTCAATAACGATCATACAATAGTATTATATATGACAATGTCGCTTGACCAAATTCCTGTTCTGCCCTAAGGTAACTTATTGTAATTGTAATAGTTAAATATTTATGTATTTAATAGTTTTAATTACTGCTGCTATCTTGTTTAATTTGTTATAAATATTTAAAAATTTTAATAGAAACATCACGTTTTTATTTTGTACTTCGAGTAATTACATTTTTAAAATTATAAATTAATACAAATGCTGTTAATATTTTATTAAAGTTACCAAGAAATTGCTAATTACACTAAGTTGATTAAAAAGTTAGTTACTTGAAAAACTATTTCAATACAGTATTAACTAATTACTATAATCAAAATATAATTTAAAGTGTAAAATTTAAATTCACAATAATTAATTTTATTTCATTAAGACTCACATTAAAGTGAGAGAGAGTGTAATAATTCGAACTTTGGAAGTCGTTAAAAGAGAAAATTACTCACGATTTCTATTGCTAGGTTAACTATATGGCAGATATCTGGGGACTATTGCTTAGTCATAATTTTATGAAGGGAATTTTAAAATGGGTTTCATTTTTAAATTTAATATCAGTATTTTCTTCTCAGGTCACTGCATTGAAAACTACAAGAGCGGTTCAATAACTCCGTGACTTTTTGAATTTTCCGCCTCTTAAATCAAAGGAAAACACTGCTCCTGTCAACAGCCATCTGCCAGTTGACTCCTATCAAAATTTGAACAAGCTAAATTTCGTGTAATCATTAAGCATTATTTTTTCCGGAAAAAAACATCAAACCAAGGCTAAGCTTGATAAATACTATGGAAACTCTGCACCATCAATTTCAATGATAATAAAGTTTACTGAATTTCTCGTTTGCTCACAATCGATTTCGTTTGTGCAATCGTGTGACAACTTCGGAGGAGTGTTTAGCGTTGATCAACCGCAATATGGAGGAGTTATTGCGCCGTTTCGTTACCGCGGACGAAACGTGGATCCACCACAACTCACCAGAGACTAAACAGCAGTCAAAGCAGTGGATTTTTGGGGAGTGAATCGGTCATCAAATATCTATTTTGATGACCTCGGCAAATCTCATTTTTTGGAAGGAATAAAAAAAATTGGAGAAATAAAATGATTTTTTATCCAAAAACCTGTGTTTCATTCACCGCCCTCGTACCTAACTAATGCATTGCCATTACAACTCATTATATCATTGTAGACAAAAAAGAACGTTTTATTAGCGTTTCCTATCTTTAAAGTTAAATAAAATAAAGTTTGTGTGAGATCATTGACATTTTTATTCAACTGAAAGGCTTCGTTGGGTGGTGCCCATCCAAAATGTGAAATTTTACATGACTCTGGCGCATAAATCAAGCTGAATCTGAGCGATTGTATGGGTTATATTGGCTTTTAGAGCCGCTGTTGTTTGTGGCTTATTCGCATAGACCTGCGACTTAAGAAAACCCCACAAGACAAATTCTAACAGAGTCAAATCGCACGATTTCGATGGCCAGTTCACATCAACTCCACGTGAGGTGACCATGCCCTCAAATCACTCGAGCAGAATGTCCAATCTTACATGAGCTGTTGAAACCACTTGTCGTTGGTGTCCATATAATTCAACTCAGGCAAAAAGAAATTGGTAATCATCGACCAATGGGACGATGATTAACGGTGACGGTCTGGCCAATTTGGAAGTCCCTATTAGAAAACCCTTTACTTACCACAAATGTCTACAAATTTCGACATAAATAGGTTATATGCTTACAAATAGTTACTTAAATAAGTAATTACTGTGAAATCTATTGAAAATTATGCTTCATTTATTTTCTAAAAGATTAAAAAATAAATTGAATGAAGGAAAAATAATTTAAATCAATTTAAAATTAGATTAGAATTAACAAAAAAATAATCTTGAGAGATTGAATGAATTTTATTGAGAATTAATTCTGAATTTCTTAAACAAGTAATTACATATATACCTGATCATATGTCAGCCATTACCAAACTACTTCTAAGTAATGCAGATGGTATGAAGTAGCCATTGAAAAGTTTATTGTTCAGTAATTGCACGTCATTAGCAAGTTTTTGCAGGATACCTTAACCATTAGTTTCCATAACTAATTTTAGTTGAGTGGGTAAGAGTAATTTAGTAACTAAAATCTTGAAGATAAAGCAAAAACCCAGCTAATGATCATTAATGTTCAAATATTTATAAATGTTTTTATTGGACATACATATGTATGTATGTATATTTAATGTGTTTTCCAATATCTATAAGAAAATCTGTTTATTTTGACAAATAAAAATACACAAATTTACTATTGTAATAGTTTATGACCGGTTACTACTTACATAGGTAAAATGAACCATTCCAAAATCTTTATGACAGCTCCTAGAGTGTAAACACAATGAGACAGGTAGCGGCTTAATAAAAATTTATGTTATTTCCATAAATTAGGATATTTTGTAATGACAAAGAGAGTTCAGCAATTTAGTTATTAATTTTAGTCATTTTAAAAACACATAAAATACGTTTCAAATCTTTCCTTTGATGCTGGTATTTGTTTAAATCATTGTATTCAATATTTATGTGAATTATTAAACGCCGATAATTATCAGAGTGATGATGGTGTTTGGCAAATATTTAGCACTTGATACTTTTCATCCAAGTATGCTAATTAATGATAAAGTTTAGCACAATCATTTGTTAATTTTATTTAAATTTTTCCCCCTAGAATCTCGAGGGCTAAACTGATGAAATTGCACGATTTTCTTATTTATATGTGAGAATGAACTTGTTGAGTTAGGTTTAAACTGGTTGTGAATGAATTAATCTTGTTTAAAATGGGTTCAAAATTAAATGTACTTAAAAAAATGAACAATGGTTTGTTAAGATTTGTTGTTATTGTAAGAAAATATGCAATAATAAAATTCAAAACATTTCGGTTTAGTACTTTCTTAAATTAAACTTTTGGTACTTTTGGTACTTTTTCTAAAAAACATCTAAATTTAATATGTTCTGCTCTATTGCTCTGCTATAAATTTCAGTTTATACTCTTATGAAAAAGTATCTATCGGTCTATCTACTGATAATTATGTATTTTCATGCAACATATTGTACAATATAAAGAATATTAAAAACAAAAATGTAAACAATTTTATTTTTCAAAACTGGTTTAAAAATACTCGTACAAGAGATTAATATTCAAATGCATTTTCTGAAAAACGTTTTATATAAAAGGGTCTTTCATTAACCGCTTCCTATCTTTGAATTTAAATAAAACAAAGTGGGTGTGAGAAATCATCGAGATTTTTTATTCGTTTGAAAGGCAATCGATGACATTATTTATGGAATATAAGATCGGTCAAATGCGATTCGAGGCAGCCAATTTGACAGATGTAGCTTCAACAAGTAAGAGAGCTATATTTGGCTGTGCCGAATTTTATTTACCCTTCACCAAATTATACTTCAAAATATTTTTTTTTTAATATTTTTATTTAAACAAAATCAATTTTTTTTAATGTTTTAAAATTTTTTAAAAAAAATTTTTTTTTTCCAAATAGTTTTTTAATTTTTTTTAAAAAGTTTTTTCTCAAAAACTTTTTTTTTTTAAATTTCTTTAATTATTTTTTTTTGGAAAAAGAATTTATGACAAAAAAAATGTTTGATGAAAAATATACGTCGTTGCAAAGGTCTTTGAAATATCTATCATTAGATATCCATATTGTCTATATAATGACTTAGTAATCCAGATATAGGTCAAATATCGATGTTGTCCTAGTTTTTTCCTTATATCTCAGTCATTTGTGGACCGATTTTCTCGATTTTAAATAGCGACCGAGCCGGAAGAATTTCGGAGATATTGATGTATGAATCGTGTATGTAAGTTATTTGGGGGCTTCGGAAAGTTGATTTCTACACACAGACGGACAGACGGACATGGCTATATCGATTCCGCTATCTATAACGATCCAGAATATATATACTTTATGGGGTCGCAAATGAAAAATGTGGAAATTACAAACGAATGAAAAACTTATATATACCCTTGCCACTCATGGTGAAGGGTATAAAAATATGGCCTCTACAAACTGTCAAAGTTCGGAAGTCCTTATTGAAAGACCCTTTACATAAATAGTTGTTGTTTATTTTGTAAGTTAAAAACTGGTATCAAAAAAATAAACAAAATTTACAACTAAAATGTTTTAACCAGTTAATATTTATCTACATACATATGTTGTTTTGATTATTGTTGAAAAGGTAGAGAGGGCTAATGTATGACAATATGTTTATCTATTGATGAGTTGCAAACAATACACTTTTTATAAAAAAATAAATATAAATTTATTCATAATGCTATTTTTTTGTCTATGCATGAGTTTGCAAACTAGACCGTAAATAAAATATCTACATATATATATTGTTTTTATCAAAAATTAAAGGAATTATTTCATTAAAAATTCAGATAGATTTATCTATAACTAGCATTTATCCCACTATTTCGTATATATAACTAGTATTTATCCCACTATTCGTTCCTAAATTCCATAAATTGTGGAGAAATCAAAAGGCATTGTCAGAAGAAGAAAAGGTAATCTTTAACCCTCCGTTGGTCGTAATGATTTTCAATCGAGACTAGTCGCTATGTATCAAATTGATATCAAAAAAAAGGCGCGTTTGAAAATAATCTCTTCACTTTTTATTTCGAAAACATAAAAACAATATTAAATTCAAACCCCCGTAATCATAAAAAAATCAAATTTAAGGTTTAAAATACAATTTAGTTAAAACACATTTTAGGCCTAAAATAGCTTTGTTATAAATTCGTATTCATAATCAAGTAAACAGTATTTTAATATTTTTTTAAATTCTGTGATGGTAACACTATAACTTTTATGTTCCACTTCAATCATAGTGCAACAAAACAACGAATATTAAATAATAAAGTACTCGTAATATTTTATTTTTCAGTAAATAAAATCTGAAATTACAGATTAAACTTGTTGTTAAACTTACACAATCAGCGAATAAAAACCGTTCCTATTTATATTAAGCCTAAATGTATTAATATACAAACATTTTTATATATTTTTTTCAATTATTATTAAAAGTATTCGAATGACGAATATTCTGTGATTAAATAAACATCACTATTTTATGATTTGTTTTATTAATTTATTTTTATTGTCATTTTGTTAAATTGTAACAGAATCTAATGATTTTCTATGAGAAAACTCTTAATTTTAATGCCGGAGTGAGTATATTAGATTGTGTGGACCTTCCTCCACGATGTTTACACATTTAATTACTACATTCCGTTACAGGTTAATAGTAAATTACAAAAATCACTGCCGGAGGAATATCTAACAAAATCAAATATTATTTAGCAATTGCAATATTATCGTCTATTATTGCAAATTTATAAACATTTATCTTTAAAATTACTTTTTTTAAGATAAAATGTAAAAAGAATACCTTAAAATAGGTTTAAAATACGGTCGAAGCAATTTTAAAATTCCTTTATTTAAAACAACATTTGAAATAGGTATTTTAAGCTAAAATAAGTTTATGAATACAATTTTAAGGAATTTTGCTTAAAAATGCCTTAAAATGCTGTTTAAAATTTTTATGAATATGGCCGAAAGTATTTAAAAGAATAGTGAAAATGAAATTGCAGTTTAAATATATTTTTATCAAAAAATAGCTTAAAACATAGGTTAGGGTGTTTAAAAAAATTTACAATAAAACAAATTTTGCCTGTATCAACTAGATCAGTTGCGAGTAACGGAGGGTTAAGCATAACAAAATAAGTTTCATAAAATTTAATATATTTATTGTGATTTAACAATATTAGAAATTGATATATAGTTAAAAATAACAATTCTATAAATATTAGAGGTTATGTCATAACCAATTACATATGTACGTTAGGGTGGCCCTTAATAAACGTAAGATGGATTTTGGCCATTCTCACCCCCCCCCCCAGTTTGGAGAACATTAGTAAAAAAATCATCCTGAAATAATTTTAGGTAAATCGGTTGGGGTTAAGACGTGCCGCAAGCCCTCTCAAGTTTTGAGATGCATTTACAAGGGCAAAAATTAATTTTTTCAGTTCTTGTAAAAATTTTGCCATTAAATAATTTCTTTGCAATTTAATTTAAAAGAATAGAAATGTGTACGTAATTGCCGTTCTAATAAGACATAAAAAAAAGAAATTGGTCAAAAAATTTTAAAGTTATTAAAAATTTGCCAGGCCATTAACATGTCTCAAGCAAGAACAACAAGAAATGTAGGAACAAATTTAACATATTTTGAGAAATATTAAAATAAAAGCTCAGCTCAATTTTTTTAACGGCAATTTCAAAACTCCATTTTCAAATTTTTAAAAATTTTGTTAAACTAATTTCAGAATTTTTTGATCATCTAATTGGGATTTATTGAGATTATAATAGGGAATAAAAATGTGAAAAAAATATGAAAATATCTCTTATAGTTTTTCCGTATCTGCGGTTTAAATTTTGAAATTTTCGAATAAAACCAATTATTTGGCCATTTTTTGGCGAATGAGCTTTATTTCCTTACTGTTATTAACTATAAGTAAAACCTATTCAGAATATTATAGTCCAGATAATTCTAAATATACCCTGAAAGTTTTACTAAAATTGGAAAACTTTAAACCTTAAATCGTGAAGGTCAAATATCAAATTTTTCAATATTTGGAATTTCTAATTTAAAGATATAGAAATGTTATTTATTTTTGGGCGGATTTTGATGAATCTTAAGAAAAATATAACATAAACTCTAGGGTTTATAATGACAGCGCACGAATGGAAATTAACCCTTAATGGAACTTGGGGTTTAAATGACCCCAAACTTTTAAACTCATAATTTTTTTTATGGTTTTAGAAGTTTGGGGTCATTTTAACCCCAAGTGCTATAAAGGGTTAATTTTAATTTTTCTGCTGTTTTTGTAAATTCTAGGCTTTGTGTTAAATTTTTTGTTAAGTTTCATCATAATCGGCCCAAAAATATTTAACATTCCACTATCTTTCCAACAGAAATTTCAAATATTGAAAAATTTGACATTTGACCTTCACGATTTAAGGTTTTACGTTTTCCAACTTTAGTAAAACTTTCGCAGTATATTTAAAATTACCTGGACTATAATATTCTAACCAGATTTTACTTAAAATTAAAAACAGTAAGGAAATTGGGCTCATTCGCCAAAATATGGGAAAACGGGGTACCGTTTCAACATTTCCAAAAATTTTATTCGAATGGACACTCTAATGTACGGGTGCAAGCTGAAGCTAATTGACCTTAAATAGTCAGTTAAAAATGCATCTCATAGACAATCCAATAAACGATTGCTTGTAAACAAACCTTCTTCCTACAACTCTCCAATAGATTACTTCTGGTGGCTAAAATAACTACTTCCTAAAGTGCATTACAAAAAAAAAATTTTTTGGGTGACAAAAAAATCGGTTTAAAATATATTTTTCCCGATTTTGAACCATTGTAGGTCCGACTTACTTTGGCCTTATATACATCGTTGCAATGAACTTTTAAATTTCTATCATCCATATTGTCTATATTAATGACTTAGTAATCCAGATTTATATAAAAAATAGGTCAAAAATCGTGGTTTTTTCCTCAGCCATTTGTGGACCGATTGTCTCGATTTTAAATAGCAACCGAGACGATATATTGATGTTTGAACCATGTATGAAGTTATTTGGGAGTTACGAAAAGTTGATTTCAACATACAGAAGGACATGGAAATATCGACTCCGTTATCTATAACGATCCAGAATATATATACTAATGTATATATATTCGTAAATGAAAAATTTAGAAATTACCTTACCCTTGCCACTCATGGTGAAGAATATAATAAATAGTATGACTTATAAATGCTGTATTTACAATAGATGGCGTATCTTTATAACCCGATTTTTGTTTTTAATAACTTATATGGGCAATTCCACATCATCGTACGTGACATTTATACGCCTATAGAGTGGAATAGATTTTGCAAAAATAATTTGATCTTTATGTTCCATTCAAAGGATACTATATTTTAAAATAATAAAAAGTTCTTTCAAAATATTGTTGTCCAAAATATTGAGCGAAATAAGGGTATATCGTATGTGACATAAAACGGAACTCATATTGAGGTACATGTTGAAATATGCGAAAATATTCGAATTGTGAGAGGAGTGATGTTTTCTTTAATTTAATTTTCTTTTACAATCCGTCATATTTAAATAAAAACAATCTTTGGATGCTTTTATAATAAATAAAATTTAATATCATACGTGACATACCGTACGTGACAGATTTTTCTCTTATAATAAAACAATTATATTTCCTAAATATATGCATACAAAAACTAAAAAAAATTAATAGAAAATATACATTCGGTATCAATAAACAATTTGACAATAGCAAAAAAACAATACAACTGATTTGTTTAGAGCAAGCATTGGCCGAAAACGCTCAGATATATGGCCAGACATCAAACCGTAATATTCCATCATGACAACGCTAGGCCACATTTTGCTATACCTTTTAAAAACTATTCAGAAAGCAGTGGTTGGGGAGTTTTGTCTCACTCCTTTTATAGTCCAGACCTTGCCCCGTCGATCGATGCCGAGCGCTCTTTGGAATACGCTTCACTTTAGAACAGAGTATCCGAAATTAGCTTGATTCGTTCGTGGCCTCAAAAGATGAGCAGTTGTTTGGGCTCGGAATCCTTATGTAGCCAGAAAGATGGAAAAAAGTCTTAGCTAACAATGGTCAATACTTTGAATAAATTTAGATTGTAGAAATGTTTCAAAATAAAAGCTAAAAATTGGGAAAAATGCCGCATTTTTAAATCATTAATTTAATACCTTAAAATGACTGATTCTCTCACTATGTAAATATTTATGTGTTAAGTATTATTTTAACTATTCAATATGCATTTTTAATTTTTCAAATTTATTTACAATAATTAACTACGTATTATAGCCAGTGTAGTATGGTTGTTGCTATTGTTGTCGACTGCTGTTGGTGGCATCACAGAGAGCTGGCGACGAAAAGCAAGAGAAAGAAAATGGATATTTCCGGATTAAACGTGTAAATACTGGTTAAAACTGTATTTTTTTTTATTTTAAAAAGCGTTTGTTTAGTCTCACTCAATACTCGTTGATTCTAGTTTATTTCGTAATTAAGTTGTTGTTGGTAAAACAGCAGCAGTGTTTTTATAAAGTTTGTGTAGTTGTTATTGTTGCTATGTTATTTTGCTTTTGCTATTTGTTTGCCATTAAGCCATGTTTTGCAGACGGGGTTGTTTTATTGATAAGCTGCCAAAAAAATACAGGTACAGTGTCATAAAATTATAAATATGTGTGCAGATCAGCAGTTTGCATACATCTAAATATTTGTGGAAATGAAAACTATCAGCTTTAATTGTATTCTAAATCAAGCGGTTTAGTTTTCTTGATATTCTAAATGAACCAGTTCCATTTTCATTCTATTCTTAATGAACCAGTTCTATTTTCATGAAATTTTAAACGAAATGGTTTAGTTTTCATGACATTTTAAATAAACCGGTTAACTTTTCATGCTATTTTTACTGAACCGATTCATTAAAAATGCCATTCTAAATGAACCGGTTAAATTTTCATTATATTCTAATTAATCGGTACACTTTTCTTAAATGAACCATTTCAGTTTTCATGCTAAATATTCTATATCATCCAGTTTTCTCAACCTTATTCACAACGCAATAAATTTATTATTCTTAATGTCGTTAGAAAAGGTCTTCGTGTGCTTCTTCAGCATCAGTCTGTATCATTATACCCTACACCACCATAGTGGGGAGGGTATTATGCGTTTGTGCAGATGTTTGTAACGCCCAAAAATATTAGTCTAACACCAACCTTAAAGTATACCGATCGACTTAGAATCACTTTCTGAGTCGATTAAACGATGTCCGTCCGTCCGTCTGGTTGGCTGGCTGGCTGTCCATGTAAACCTTGTGCGCAGAGTACAGGTCGCAATTTTGAAAATATTTCGATCAAATTTGGTACGTATTATTTTTTTTTGGCCCAAGGACCAAGCCTATTGAAACTGGCTGAAATCGGTCCATTATTTCACCTAGTCCCCATACAAATGTCCTTCCGAAATTGGACATTTTCGTTCATAAATGTTTAATTTATAAATGTATCTCCACAAATTGCGCTCCAAATAAGTTTTATATGTACAAAATTCATGTCACCAAATTTTGTTACGATCGGTCCATAATTAGTCATAGCTCCCATATAGACCCGCTTCCGAAAATCACTTTAACGTGCATAAATCGCTTAAAAATGTTGGTATACTCACAAAATTCAACATAGTAAACTTTAATATAGACATAAATCACACGATCTAATTTCATGGTGATCGGTCCATAATTGGTCATAGCCCCCATATAAGGCCCACTTCCGAAAATCACTCAAAAATATAAATTATTGAAATTTTAAAAGAAAAATGTTTTTGCTCTTTTACTTAGTGTAGGGTATTATATGGTCGGGCTTGACCGACCATATTTTCTTACTTGTTTGCATTTAAATTTGTTATATTATTTGAAATTGTAAACAAACACATTCCTAAACGGGGCTTCCCTAATCAAATATACAATCATTTGATTTTATATTTCTTTTTGTTTATTTCTCATCTTATTGTTGTGTATGATACTAAATGAATTCAAGTTTTAAGATTAAATTTGGAACAAAATCAAAAAAAAAAAAAAAAAAAAAAAAAAAAAAAAAAAACAAGTCATTATTACTGCAGACATGTGACAAAAATTAGATTATTAAATAATATGATAATTTTGAAATAAATGCAAACAAAAATATTAAACAATTCAATTTAATTGCCATAATATTTGCATAAATGAACGATTAAAAAGTAAATACAATGAGCAATAATTTTAAGTAAATAAATAAACAAATTTAAAACTTTTTAATGAAAAACTATTTAACAAAAAAAAAATGGTGGCAGTTTTATATGCAACATTTATTAAATTAATGTTGCATATAAAAATGTTGGTCAGGAAGGTAACATAAATATTTTTCTTAATATTTTATTACAACCTACAAATATTTACAAGATTTTTTGTAACAATTATTCATAGAAAAAAGTATTAATAAAATGAATAGTAGCTAACTTATACTTAGTGTAGAGTGTTTAAAAAAAACTTATGACAATACAAAACTTTTCCAAAGCTTCTAAACAAATGTTAAACTTACATTGATAGAAAACAGCTTTTCTGCTGTAAAACTAAACATTTTTATAACATTAGAACAGCTTTTAAAAGCTTTCGCTTATTCAGGGTAAACAGGCCAATGGTATTTTATAAACGGAGTTAACACAGTGCACAGAAAATTTAATTATGTATATCGATTACTTTAATTTTCTGAGAAAATCTCATATAACATTTATCGTATGTTTAGGGGTTAAAAACGAGTATTAATCTTTATCTGAAATTTATTGAAATAAAATTTGTATTATTTCAATGGGGACAAAAAAGTACCAAAAAGGGCTAAAAACGGCAAAACCTTTTTTATTCGAAATTATCGAGCCAATTTTGACAAAATTTTAAACATTGGTTACTGACTGCAGTCATACTAGGGTGATCGGCCCGCTTTTCAATAACCGGTTATAACCGATTTTTTTGGTAAGGTCGGTTTCGGTTTTTTTTGAAAAGCTCACATTTCGAATATCAAAGAAACCGGAATTTTCTCCACGAATAGCCGGTTTTTTCTAAAAGTTTGTTTTTATGAGTTTTAGTTTTTTTTAAAAACTTTAAAAAATCCAAAAAAAAATTTAAACAAATACTTCAACTATTTTAGAAGACCTTTTATATTTAGAAAATGTCACAAGTGATCTGGTAAGCCCGAAAACTTACTCAATGCTTTGTTTTCTATATGTCCTACAAATACACCGAGTAAAAGATGATTTTCAATGTCTAGTTTTATAAAAACAAAAAAAAATATAGCATTTAAACTGTGTTTTACTTATTCCTAAGAGATTAATTTACCTTCATAAAGTCTTCAAATTTATTGACGTTATCGATCTTCGGTTCAAATTTGACTTAAATAGAAAATAGATTTTTTTAAAAAAAAATATCAACCACCCATTTTTAAAAAAAAATCAATTTTAATTTCAAAATGAGTAAAATTTCACCCGAAGACCTTATGAAGGATATGAAAATCAGTAGTTCGTGTATAATGTTCAGCAAGTATGATGAAAAGAGACAGATATATATTAGATAGAGATGCCAAACGGGGAATCCCGTTCCCGAAAATCCCGGGGTTTTCGGGATTTCGTAAACCCCGAAGCCCGGGATTTTTTAAATTTAAATCCGGGGATTTTCCAAATCCCGTTTTTCATAAATAAATAGGGGAAATTGTCATTTGTGTGCCTTTTTTATGCATTTTGACATTCTACATGCCCGAATATCGCAAAGTGATGTTCAGCAAAGTTGTTAAGCTCAACTCCTGCTACAACATAGTTAATAAAGGAAAGCGGTATTTTTGGCTTTCCTAGAGTGGGGCTCTGGAAAATGAATTCTACACATTTTTTTGTAAGTTATCTAACAAAACTCAATTTAAATCCTCTTCAAACGAAATTGATTTTATCTCACATGAGGAGCTCGAACAAAATGAAAATATTTCGATTGCTCAAAGGCTAAAAGATATTATTAATAAATGTAAAAGCCCCCAAATAACAATAAGGAAACCAAATTATAATGTAGATTTGCAACTTGAAATAGAAATATATCATTTTATTTCTGAAGGAACAAGACGAGGTTTTGCCAATATGAAAGATGTTTTTCGGCAGACGATGACGAAACCATAGATGCAATAGTATGCTTTTTAGTGTCTAATAAAAATTAATTGCTAAATAAAAAAATTACTTTCAATTGTAAAGTCATAATTATGTACGTTTCTTTCTTATAATTTTCGGGATTTTAGATTTCCCGAAAATCCCGAAACCCCGGGTCGGGATTTCGGGATCCGCACCTGCCCTTGCCACTGATGGCAAAGGGTATAAAAACTCTAATATTTTAAATCGTTAATAACATCGTAAATATTTCGATTTTAGGAAAAATAAGCTCAATCTATAGTCACTCATATTTCATACCAAAAATCGATTTTTAGTATAAAAAACTCAAATATTTTAAATCGTTAACCCTTATTATAAATATTTTTAAAAAATCGTTTTTGAGTTTATATTTGGAATATATTTAGATATGTTTACAATTTATTTCATTGAATTATCGCTATTCGTGTTCGGTTTGAAAATGTGTGAAAATAGATTTTTGAATCCAAAAATCACTCTCTCAGTGATATATCACAAAAAATTATTTTTAAATGGCTGCGAATGAGAATTTACCATTGAAATGAAAGTGAACCCGTTATTTTCGGTCTCTGCTTTGTAAATACTATGATATTTGAGAAAATAAGTTTATACTGCGATCACTCATATTTTACAAAAAAAAACCGATTTTTAGTATTAAACTCAAATATTTTTTTCAGGAAAACAGTTTGGTAATTTTTTAAAATATGAATACAGATTTTAATAGTGAAGTAATTTGAAAACTCAAACTTGCCGGGTGTTCAAGAGTAAAAAGGGAAATTGGTACTTTTCTGCTAATGATATTTTTTTATATGCATCAGAGTGAATTTAGACTCAAACATAGAGAGAACTGATGGTACTTATTTGCTCTTCAAAAGGTACTTGAATGAGCATATAAAGGGGGAATAATTCCCCCTTGGTATTAATTCTTTATTATTCTTTACAGTCTAACAAGTAAGAGAGCCTTCACCAAATTATACTTTAAAATAAAAATTTTAAATATTTTTAGGTAAACAAAATTTAAAAAAAAAATCAAAATTTAAAAAAAAACAAATATTTTTAGATTATAAGCGAATAAAATGTTATGCCAAAATTTTTTTTTAAATTTGTGGTAAAAAATATTAAAAATGGATCCATTATAATAACCCGAAGCGTGAGAGATCGTATGTGAAGCCCGAATGAACTGCAAATCCAAATATCCATGACGCTTAAGTAATTATCTGTATTTGGAGCAAAAGGGTCTATTCTATTATGAGCTGCTGAAATCTGACCAGACCATCAGAGGGAACCAGTTTTGCTTCACCAGCTTTACAGTACAGATCGTGCCCCATCCGACTACTATTTATCTCGATCGATGCATAACGCCCCCTCTGGGATACTCTTCACTTTGGAACAGAGTATCCGAAACGAATTTATCGTTTACTTTATTTTTCTACATAAAACTTGTCGATACTTTAGTTTTCTGTAGACAAACTTTGATTTTTTATAAAAGATTTCTTATAGATTCTATCATAGAAAATTTTGATTTTCCATAGAAAATTTATCGATAACTTTGATTGTCAATAGAAAACTTATGGAAAATTTAAATTTTTTATATAAAATTTATCAATAACTTTGATTTTCCATAGAAAATTTAACGATAACTTTAATTTTCAAACTAATCGATAGATTTTCTATAGAAAAATTCATCGATAACTTTGACTTTCAATATAAAATTTATTTAGAACTTTATTCACTACAGAAAATTTATCGATAACATTAAATTGTTATAACAAATTTTCGATAACTTAAAATTTCTATATAAAAATTTATCGATTATTTTAATTTTCTATTAAAAAATGTATCAATAACTATAATTTACTATTGAATTACTTTGAAAAAGTAAGCATAACTTTAATTTTGTCTGGAAAACTTCAATAAAAAAACATCTATACAAATTTTGGTCTATAAACTTTCAAATGATACTGTGTACCAATTTGTTTTTTGGTTTACATTCATCACACCAACATGTTTCGACTAAATATTGTTTCCATCACCCATTTATGTGCTAAAATTAAATTTCGCACTTTAATGGGAAAAATTCTAAATATAAACTCAAGTATCAATTTAAAAAAATTATTTAAGCTCACACAAACAAATGCGTGTAAAATTGTTTTAGATACTCGCTCGTTGTCGTATTTAGGCTTATAAATACACAAATTCTTGCATCTTCGAATGGATGCAAACATATTTTTACAAGTATCAATTTTAAACGCTGACATGTTTAAAGATCTTATAAAAAAAAGAAATAATCTAAGAGTTAGTTGCATGTACTAACAAGTGGAACAGTTTATGGTTTGCATTCTATATATAAATAATTATCGATAACATAAGTTTTCTTTAAAACAGTAATCAGCAAACATTTAGCTGAAAATTATTCAATATCATAGATTATCCACAGCTAATGTTATTGTTAATTATCGTAAATTCCCCATAAATCATTTATCGATATTTAACATACGTTTTTAATCGAAAGACTATTGGTAATGAAATAGTTTTCAATAACACTTGCATATCAATGACATTGTGTAGATAAAATGAAATTTCCTCGATAACTAAAATTCTTTTTAATATTTTATTGATTTCTTAAGAATATTTTCCATTTTATTTATACTTTTTTTTAAAGTTAATCGAGCAAAATGCTCATTTATAGTCAGTCTCATACGCAAAAAATCCACAGTAGCCAATTGTGTATACAAACGTAAGAATTATAACAACAATTTTTCAATAATAAATAAAAGTGGTAATGACATCAATTTAATATTCACTCAGTCTCCTCACATCAAAAAAGATTTAAAAAATATAAATTAAAATCATACATCATGAATCTTAGAGACAATAACATGGAAGAGTAGACTATTAAGGAAAAAAAACAAGCAAACAGACAAACGAGCGCAGGCAGCGGTTGTCTGCCTGTCTAATGGACATACGTTTGTAAGTAAATTGTAAACAATATTGTGCGAGTAGTAGGGGTATGAGAAACACGATTTTGATGAGTTGGATCTAAATTTCTAAAGTCTATGCTAAATTTTATTATACAATAATTTTTAGCTCAGCGTCAAAATCACCACAAACAACATCATCAAACAAAACACAAATAATCATTTTACAGACACACCACCACAATATATCGCAAAGATGAAGACGATGATGATGAGATTATTATCATCACTTTCTAGAGGTTTCATTCTAATTAAATACATTACTCGTTTACTAAACAAGACACAATGTCTGTTTTGGTTTACATCAGATATAGAAAAATATACACATAATCAAGGTTCATTTTCATAAATGTAGTTTAAGAAAATTTATCGACAGCAATGATTTTCTTTAGAAAATTTGTCATTATTCACAAAATGTATCGATAACTTTAGTTTTCTCTAAACAGTTTATAGATAACTTTAATTTTCAATATAAAAAAATTTACTTTCATATGCAAGTTTATCGATTATATTCGTTTTCTAAGAAAATTTTCTTTGCATAATGAGTCTATAACTTTAATTTTCTATAGAAAATATATCGATAACTTTTGTTTTTGATTTTCTCTAGAAAAATTTATCGATAACTTTGGTTTTCTCTACAAAATTTATCGTTTAATTTGATTTTCTCTAGAAAATTTATCGATAACTTTGATTTTCTCTGGAAAATTTATCGATAACTTTGATTTTCTCTAGAAAATTTATCGATAACTTTATTTTTCTCTAGAAAATTTATCGATAACTTTAGAAAATTTTCTTTACATAATGAGTCTATAACTTTAATCTTCTCTAGACAATTTATCGATAAATTTGATTTTCTCTAGAAAATTTATCGATAAATTTTATTTTCTCTAGAAAACTTATCGATAAATTTTATTTTCTCTAGAAAACTTATCGATAACTTAAATTTTCTTTAGAAAACTTATTGATAACTTTGGTTTTCTCTAGAAAATTTATCGATAAATTTGATTTTCTCTAGAAAATTTATCGATAACTTTGGTTTTCTCTAGAAAATTTGTCGATAACTTTGGTCTTCTCTAGAAAATTTGTCGATAACTTTGGTCTTCTCTAGAAAATTTATCGATAAATTTGATTTTCTCTAGAAAATTTATCGATAACTTCAATTTTCTTTAGAAAACTTATCGATAACTTTGGTTTTCTCTAGCAAATTTATCGATAACTTTAATTTTCTTTAGAAAACTTATCGATAACTTGGATTTTCTCTAGGAAATTTATGGATAAATTTGATTTTCTCTAGAAAATTTATCGATAAATATGATTTTCTCTAGAAAATTTGTCGATAACTTTGGTCTTCTTTAGAAAATTTATCGATAAATTTGATTTTTCCTAGAAAATTTGGTTTTCTCTAGAAAATTTGTCGATAACATTGGTCTTCTTTAGAAAATTTATCGATAAATTTTATTTTCTCTAGAAAACTTATCGATAACTTTAATTTTCTTTAGAAAACTTATCGATAACTTTGGTTTTCTCTAGGAAATTTATCGATAACTTTAATTTTCTTTAGAAAACTTATCGATAACTTTGATTTTCTCTAGGAAATTTATGGATAAATTTGATTTTCTCTAGAAAATTTATCGATAAATATGATTTTCTCTAGAAAATTTATCGATAAATTTGATTTTCTCTAGAAAATTTATCGATAAATTTGATTTTCTCTAGAAAATTTGGTTTTCTCTAGAAAATTTGTCGATAACTTTGGTCTTCTCTAGAAAATTTATTGATAAATTTTATTTTCTCTAGAAAATTTATCGATAAATTTGATTTTCTCTAGAAAATTTATCGATAACTTTGATTTTCTCTAGAAAATTTATCGATAACTTTGGTTTTCTCTACAAAATTTATCGATAACTTTAGTTTTCTCTAGAATACGTATCGAAAACTTTAGTTTTCTTTAGAAAACTTATCGATAACTTTAATTTTCTTTAGAAAACTTATCAATAACTTTGGTTTTCTCTAGGAAATTTATCAATAACTTTAATTTTCTCTAGAAAAATTTAAGATAATTTAAATCAATACATTAATTTTCTTTCGAAAATTTATTGATAATTTTAGTTTTGTATAGAAAATTGATCGATACTTAAATCTTCTGAACAAAACTATACCTTTAATTTATTTATTGAGCTTGAGGTCCAATTTAAGGCCTTACCAATATCTTCCAGATCCAGGTATCCTTTCAATGTTCAAGTCTTCCTTATACTGTTTAATGGCTTTTGAAAAAGTGTGGCGATGAACCTCCAGATTCGTTGCTATTTTTTTAAGTCCATATAGTATTTTTTGTTCAAGTTTTAAATATTTTTTCACATACACATTTTTAAGGTGATAAGTTTTGGCTGGAATAAGTGTGTGTATAAGTTTTTTTTACTCACTCTTTAGATAAATCTCAACAAGCCTACACCAAGAGAAGATTAGTGGAGACGGCAGTTCACTCACTAGTAGGGTATATCGAGAGATCTATCGAATTCAGCAATTACACACTCGTGGCCTTTCCGGATATAGAAGGAGTCTTCAATAATGTGAAATCTGCAACCTGCAGTCCCAGGATCCCAATCCATAGTTAGGTGCGTTAGATACCTTCTGAATTATAGGATCATTCGTTCTGAAATTGGAATGACTACGATCTCTAGATCTGCCAATGATGCACTCCCCAGGGGGTGTCCTATATCACCACTTCTCTGGAACTTGGCCTTAAACTGTCTGCTTAGGAAATTAGACTAAACTACAATACTAAACTAAACTAAATTACAATACTGTCGCCTATGCAGAAGTAGCGGTGGTAGTTTCAGGGATTCATCTGAGGATTCATCGATGGAGCATCGATAGTGGTTTGAGTGTAAATCCTGTAAATCCTAAACTGAACTTGTACTGTTCTCAATAATGACTAAGATAATGCAAAATACTTGGGCATTATTCTCGACAAATTATCCCGGAAACTCAACAATGCAGCAAGGGCTTGACGGCTATATATGTATCCAAAAGGGATCGTGAAATGGCTTGTTGATACGGTTACTAACCCGATATTATTCTATGGGGCCTCTGTATGGCGAAAGTCAATGGATAGGGCCTCTAACCGAATACTCTTTGAAAGGGTATTGAGAAAAATGGCAATCCTGATAACAGGGGCATTGCGTACTACCGCGACGAAGTCTCTCTTCACACTACTTAACTGGTTACCAGTAGATCTAATGGCCAGAAAGCTTGCACTGAACAGGTCCTTTAGGCTCAACGCATGTAACGATTGCATGATACGAAGTATTCAAAATCTTCTTGATTATATTGATTACTGCATCCCTAGATCCTTTTTCCTGAGGAACTTCAGTTTCTCAAGCATCGGAGAACTGGCTCAGATATTACAGGATATCTGGTAGGAATAATCGTATATATACTGACAGTAAATCTGCAATCAAATCCTTGATAGGTATTTATACAACATCATATACTGTCCAGGAATGCCGGGTATCCTTAAATGAGATGACGAGATTTTCAACAGTTGTACTCACTTGGGTACGTGGACACAGGGATAATGAAGACAATTGTTTTGCTGATAACTTGGCGGGAATAGGAGCCTCGATGTCGGAAGATGAAATAGACTTCTTATGTGGCATTCGACTTTTAAGCAGCCGATAAATAATGCATATATATGAACTTGCCCAAACAAGGTGGGGTAATGAATCCACCTGTGCCTTCGTTGGACTGTAAACGCATGTCCTATCTACATTGCTTACAACGAATACGACTTAGCAATATGGTGGCGATGATCACCGGGTATTGCACTTTCGGTACCCATGCTGCAAGTGACTCAGTAACTGTCGCATGATGGTCTCCACTCTTTGAATTCTTCTCTTCTCTCACTCCTCTAATTTCTATCTACATTTTCTCTTCTAACTCTACTCTTACTCAACTTATGTCCCTTTTCTTTTATTTTATTTTCTTTTCTTTTAATTCTCATTCTTTTTTCTTTTATCTTCTATTTCCTCAGGTAACACAAAGAGAACAATCAATGGACCCAAGTGAGCTGTACGAGTTAGTTTTGCTCTAGAAAATATTAAAATTTGTTCATTCAAATTTCCATCCACTTAAAAACAGACCCCCAAAATTCACAGTTTCCTATTAGTTTTTGCAAGTTTAATAATTCTATACGTTCTTCGAAAAAAAAGCGAAAATTAAATAAAAAAGACAGAATTGAAACTAAACTACAATGAAGCGGAAAGTAAAATCTCAGCTTAATATTAGCGCTGGTATAAAGAAATGTTTTTCAGGAAATTTATGATTTATTTCAATTAATTGTTTGTTTTTTCCGTATCATTTTTTGTTTCTTTATTCATTACAATTGCTTGAATGACGGTTTTGGAATTGTACAGGGATTAAGTGTCAATTTAAGAAAAGAGAGACTAAGAGGAATGTAGTTAAATTAGTCTGGGTAATTATATTCAGCAATTGTAACGAGAAAAGTAGTCGTAATTAATGGTCATGTCCCATTCCAACTAATGTCGTCTTTAACTAATTAAATCCAATAAAAATTATTTTCAAGCTAGACAGATAAAATCAAGACAAAACTTTCAATTACGAGAAATTTTACTAATTTTAAACAAGTAAAAGTAATTAATACGACAATTTTGATTTCATATCCTAATTTATTGTATTTTCAGTTTAATTGAGGAAAACAAATATTGAGATGTTGGAACCAATACAGACGTCGAATTCATTATATTATGGAAAAAATTTAAAATTTCAATTTAAAACTTATGTGGTCTAGTTTAAAACCTGAATTAATTCCTAGAAAAAAGGCATATGCCAAGATTTCAACAAAAGTAGATTTGTAGCAATTGTTATTCAATAGCAAAATTAAAATCTCATAAATTCTAATCTTCGAAATTTTAATAAACCTTTCTTTGCCAATCTAAAGTCACAAACAAGAAAAAAAAATAAAAAAAAGATAATCATCATCATCATCATGGTTAATCTAAAGTATTGTATGAGTATTTTCCTTTATATTCTCAAATCAAATTCAAAATTACGAATTATGACAATGAAAACAAACGGAAAAGTACACAACAAGAACAACAAAAACTACAAGAACAAAAACCGACTCGAATATTAAACAAATCTACAATGTCAATTTGACATTTAAATACACAGATACATACAAACACAAGCACACCAAAAATGGCAAGGTACATGTACTTTATATATATACATTAGGGGACCCCGTTTGGATGGTGGAAAAATAAAATTAAAGTTTATGTTTCTTGAGGAGACCATTTATGAAGATGTGTGGCGGCACACAGTGGGGGAACTGAAAAAAATTTAAAATAAATCTGTAACTTCTAAACGAATAGTCCGATTTGAATACAAAAACATTGCTATATATTGTCTATTATAGTTTACAAGATTTTCAAATTTGAAAATTAAAATTTCAGTTTTATGCCTAACAGCGGATTCAAATCTTTCCCATTTGTTTTTAATTAACAACAGATTAAGAAGCATTTAAAAATTATTTTCTTCTCACAACTGAGACAAATGTGATTTACAATAGATGAAATGTCTTTAAGAACTTGTATGCCATTTTGAAAGGTACATATCTGTCATTTATTCCCATTTAGTTATTGAACATTAAAGCGTCATATGTGGGAAGTTTTGCTTTACTTCTTTAATTTGAAAAAAAAATCGCTGAAGCACACCGATTGCTCACCAAAGCTTATAGTGAGTGTGTTTCATCGGTTTAACCTTCGCTTTACCAACGGTTTTTTATGTACATGGTTTACCAATACCCACCCGGGTGACACTACACTTCTATAAATATATGCGACGAACGAAATTTTAAAAATTTTTAAAAACCTTATAAAAAGTTTAAAATGTTTCTATTAAATTCTATAGAACTCTAAAATTTGTTCAGTGAGTATAAATTTCATTTAAATCGAAACAAAATTAAAAAAAATATTAAACCAATAAAAACTAAGTGGTCACCCGGGTGGGTATTGGTAAAGCGAAGGTTAAACGTGCGAGAGACGGTTTGTGCGTTTCAGAAGTGGTGATTTTGACCAGTGTTTAAAAAGCTACTATAACTAACAAATTTTTAACTGTTGCTACAACTACTGCTTCAAAAAAGTGTATGTAGCGGTAGCAGTAGCATTTGACTTTATTCGTTTTCTTGTTTTAAATTAAAACTACTGCTACCTTCAAAATATAAAACTCTTAACAGAGCAGTAGTAATAAAACATGAATTGTAAATGTAGTAGTAGCATAAAAATACAAATCATTGCTACTGCTCTATATCGAGTTTTAATTTTTATTATTTAGAAATAAGGTAGCAGTTAAGTAGCAGTTGATGCAGCAGTTAAGGTAGCAATAAAAGTAGTCAAAAAAGAAAATCTTCAGTCATAACACCATAATTGACAGAATTAAACACTGTGTGTTGTTTTTGTTTTGAGAGTGTTTGAAAGAATTATTCGTTTTTATTCGTCTCAGATTTTCGTGTTGCTAAAAGAAATATCGTGTTGTCTGTGTGTATAAGAAAAAAGCCGAACTTTTGTTTACAACACGACCAACTTATACAAATATACATTCACAACAACAACACACAATATACTTTTTTGGCTGAAGATTTTTATTTTGACTTATTTTATTGCTACCTCAACTGCTACTTAGCTGCTACTTCAACTGCTACTTCTTCTACTACCTAACTGCTACTTCTATTACTACTAAATTTTAAAAGTAGCAGAATTAATAAAAAAACTAATGGCTCTGCTACATGAAAACTTTTTCTTTTTTAAGGTAGCAATAGAAATTAAATTACTCTGCTACTTTTAAATTTTTCTTTTATTGGTACTACTACAACTACTGCTACCAAAATGTGAAGGTAGCAGTAGTAGTAGTAATTGACTGACTCTGAGTTTTTATTAATTTTTAAACTAGACTACTTGCGTTTTTTCGTTGCTACTGCTACTTGTAGTCTAGTTTTTCAAACACTGATTTTGACACGGAAGATGAAGATCGTACAGGTCAGCCAGAAAAGTCTGAAGACCAAGAATTGGAGGCATTTCTCCATGAAGATTGTTGAAGAGTTTGCAAAATCGAACGCAACTGGTTCGTTTCAAAAGAACATTGGACGGAAAACACGCAGAATATGCGGACAGACATGAAACCGCAATATTCCATCCCGCTCGGTCACTTGTTGCAATAACTGTTAAAAACTATTTAGAAAGAAGTGGTTGGGAGTTTTGCCTAACCCACTTTATAGTCCGACTACTATTTCTTTCAATCGTCCTTCCGACTACTATTTGTTTCGATCGATGCAGAAAGCTCTTTCTGAGATACGCTTCACTTCAGAACAGAGTATCCGAAATTGGCTTGATTCGTTCTTGGCCTCAAAAGATGAGCAGTTCCTTTGTCTCGGAATCCATATGTTGCCAAAAATATGGGAAAAGGTCAACATTATAGTGTAAACAAAAAAATGTATTTTTTGCTTCAAAATGTCGAATGTCAGAAGTGTTGATTTTAACATGACCTGGTCGCAGCGAAAAAATTTTGAAGACCAAGAATTGAAGGAATTACTTTATGAAGATTGTTGACGAACACAACAAGAACTTGCAAAATCATTGGAAACTACTCAAGCAGCAATTTCAAAACGTTTGCGAACAGCAGAATTCAACCAAAAGCAGGGAATTGGGGTACCATACGAATTGAAGGTAACATCCGAAATGATGTTTGAACGCTATAAAAGAAAATAATTTTTGCACCGAATTTTTACTTGCGATTAATAATGGATCCATTACGATACGATAACCCCGGTCAACCTGCCGAATCGACACCAAAGCCAAATATCCATGATACGAAGGTAATGTTCTGTATTTGGTGGGAGCTGCTGAAATCTGACCAGATCATCACAGATCATCTGTGGCGAACGCAACTGAAGCGAGCCCTGAATATGCGGACATTAAACCGTATTATTCTATCATGACAACACTCGGCCACGTTATGCAATCCGTCGTCCGACTACTATTTGTTTCGATCGATGCAGAACGCTCTCTCAGGGATAAGCTTTACTTCAGAACAGAGTATCCAAAATTGGCTTGATTCGTTCTTGGCCTCAAAAGATAAACAGTGCTTTTGCCGCGGAATGCCAGAAAGATGACAAAATTTGAAAAAATTCCGCATTTTTAAGTCGTACAGCTATTTATCAATCGTTTTTATACCCTTCACCATGAGTGGCAAGGGTATATATAAGTTTGTCATTCCGTTTGTAATTTCTACATTTTTCATTTGCGACTGGATATAGCCATGTCCGTTTGTCGCTCTGTATGTTGAAATCAACTTTCCGTAGCCCGCAAATAACTTACAAACATGACTGATATATCAATATATCGGGAATTCTTCCGGCTCGGTTGCTATATAAAAAGAGAGAAAATCTTCCAACAAATGGCTTAGATATAAGGAAAAAACCGGGATAACCTCGATTTTTGCCCTATTTTTGATCTATCTGGATTACTAAGTCATTAATATAGACAATATGGATATCTAATGATACATATTTCAAAGTCCATTGCAACGATGTATATAAGGCTATAGTAATTTGGACCTACAATGGGTCAACATATTTTTTCACTAATAATTTAAAATTTTTTTTTAAAAAAATTTAAAAAAAATTAAAAAAAAAAAATGTTTAAATTTTCAAAAACAATTTTGAAAAAAAAAAATAAGTTTAGTTTGGAACAGCCGAATATAGTACTGTTACTTTTTTTTTTAATTTGAGTTATAAGGAATCGTTTTTATAAAATACAATGACCCCAGCCCCCCCGCATTTTAAAGATTTTAAGTTGTAAGGATGTCAACTTCGGAAGACGATTTTTTATCTCCACCATCAAATTCTTCTTATATGAAAATTTAAAATGGAGTTCAGACCCATTGCTTTGATTTAAACAAATGGAGTCGCAGTTTATAATGGCTGGTGCAACATCCACGAAAAATACAAGACATCATAATCAACCCTCAACGACTTCGAAGATAAGCGTCTCAAGAAACTTTTTACAGATGTAGAATTATCGGATAGAAAAACATCCGATTTGTTATCGGAAGATATTTTAAAATAACTTTGGCTACCATCCCAAATTCAAGCAATTTTGTCCATCAGTGAAGACCGCTTAGAATGGCAAATAAAATTTGCGATAGATAAGAACTTCATACGATTTTCTCGTCATCAGAAAACCGTACGAGCAGGCTCCATAATATTAAACGTCAGCTGGAAAGTCTGTGCAACAATATGGAATCTTTCGGATGATCGAAAAGTAAGAGTAAGACAACAGGTAACGGTAGTTGTTCCAAATCAGTTTCAATCAAGGATAGGTAGACCATTTAAACAACTTAAAATGTTTGCAAATTGCAAAAGTTTTAATATTTTCACAAAGACCTTTCAAATGATAGCAATATTGCAAATGTTTCCTTTGCGGGAGAATTATGAAAAAATAAAAATAAAACCTAAAAATTAACATTTTTATCCTTTGATCTAGCTCACAAAATACTGAACCCAGGACAAACATTTTGAGAAACTCAATATTGGAAAACATTAAACATTAATTTGAGATAGGAACATCCAAACCTTTTCTTGAGTCTACCCTAATTATATATAATACATATGCATATATAGATACACAAATACGTAAATGTATGTATGTATTTATGTAAAATACATACTCATACGTTAATAACCTCAACTTGGGCCAGTGACTTACATTGAGCATGTTTGAAACACGGCAACTATAAACGACAACGATAATTGCCACAACCACAGCAACAACAACGATAGCAACACAAAAGAAGTACAAAACAGACAAATACTCTGTCAAAAACAAAAAAAACGAAAAAGAGAAGAATAGAAGAATAGAATAGAGTACAGAAGAAAGAGATACTTTATAGGTTATCAATAAAAAAAAGGCAAATGTGCGAGTACTTGTAAAATTATCACAAAATCACAACACAACTAAAATACGAGTCCATAAAGGATGTTAAAAGAAGGATACAAGAGAAAAGCATGACACACAATCAAAATGTAGGGAAGTGGTGCAAAAGTTTAAGCTTCCAACCCCAAGAGATTTGCACTTATTTAAAGAAAAAAGCTTTTATTTGTGTGTCTGTCTGTCTTATTTTTGCTAAATATGAAAACAATTCAAACACATACATACAGTAGAGGTTTAATGTAACACTCGTAGTGGAAATCATAGTAATTATATGTCAACTTGTCTGTAAATCTTGCATAATATATAGGAGTTATCTCGGGTTATCTTCATCATCCTGCGGAACTGTCTGATATATTATTACATTTCAGTGCCGGTTAGATTTATTTAATCTCTATCCGCAAGTCTTCCTCCTCTTCTCTTCAATTCAAAGCTTTTCATGAACTCCTTGTAAGTAGTTACATATCGCATCCCAGTTTTCTTTTCTCGAGTATAACATCGACTATACTATGTACATTAAGGCTCTCTCCGATAAAACTTTCTTAAAACCCTTCTCAAATCTCGAGGGTCAATTTTATGAGACGACTGGTACAAATATTTGTACATAACTCCAATATCCTCTATGTTAGTTTACTTCACCATGTTTTCTGTGCACCCATATCTTAATTTTTGGTATCAGTCAAAGAGATCCACCTACATTTTCGGGTTTGTCCCCATTTCGTCTGCCATAATCGAATTCGAAATTTCGAAATTTAAACGTTTATTTCCGTTTGATGTACTCAATATCTTAGCTTCATCTGCCAGTATATCGATTGGAATCTTTCCAACCATGACGTGGCCTGCTTTATCAGATGTTGTTCTTCATCAACTACATACTCTGATGACACATAATCTGTACACCGAGTTGAGTTTCCTTGCTACAAACTTAATTGTAAGTGCGGATCATATGGTAGTTGCACTAGATCTGGACCAGATGATTTCATCCAGGAACCTCTGACGTTACTAGCCTCGTTCCTCGATATGACGGTTGTTATAATATCATCGGCAAGGCATATTGTGTTCGATTCGTCCTGCAATCTCAGATTCAGAACAATATTTTAAATAATATTCCATTGAACAGAGTCCTACAGTAATTGTGTTGGATTGTGCACCTTCGTCTGTATTATAACATAGTTCTCTTTCAGAGAATTAGTTTCCAATAATCCACGCTAGATATTCCGGTATTCAATGTATATGTAGACTATCAAGAATTCGCTTCCAGTTGCTGTGTTAAAGGCATTCTTTACATCGATCTGCGTCTGAGCTTTCCTCCGATTTTCGCATAACTTCGATTATGTTATCTTTATGTTCAATGTTTCCCCAAGGCAGATTTGAGTTTCCTACGTTGTCCAAAATTGCGAATATCTGGGAGAATTATCATGACCGAAACGGTAGAAATACCGTCTGTAGCAACCATGTCCTGTAATGAATTTGGGTTAATTATATGTTGTTGTTGTTGTAGCAGCAGTGGTTGCTGAGTTGACAGCCCTTGGCCGAGTGAACTCGGGTCATTCCGGTGCGTAGAACCGGCTGTCGTGGAAATGGTTAATTATATGTAGTTCATCATGCTTGTAGTTGAACAACTTATCAAAAGATCAAAAATTCTTTAGATGATTTCAACTATCTTTTTTGCCACTCCACCATGGTCTTCTCTTTTTCAACCTGACGTAAGTCTTTTCATTATGTACCTGCAAATTCACTAGTGGTCAAGCTGCTTTCATGAAGATGTATTGATAGCTTCTTTTACTTATTGTCTTTTTAAAAATTATTGCCCCGTAGAAACTACCTATATTTGTCATTTATTATGGCTTCTTATAATGAAATTTCGGTCCTACTTTAATCGTTAAGGTTTCTATTTTTCTCTTTGCACATATAAATACTAAATCTGTCTTGTGCTTTACCAAGACGATATTTCTGTACTTCGTTCAGAAGGCGCATAGTAGGGGAAGTGACAAAAATAGAGGAAATAAATCTGTAACTTATAAACAGATAGTCCGATTTTATTAAAATTCCCCATGACTATAGAGCTATAGAGATTTTTGTTCTCTATCCGATTTAAACGATATCCGTTTGGAAGTTACGTTTTTTCTGTTCCCCAACTATGCGTTGTCTAGGAATCGTACAACTGTTGCATCCTATGAAATTTGCAGGTTAAATATACCATTATGCATAAAATTCCACCTAATGTAACACTATATGATTCAATTCCTTTATCGGTTTCGAACATCAAAGTTCTATTGGAGAAATAGAAATTATCTTAAATAGATTTTTATATCCAGAGTAGCTTCCTTATTATTAGTGGAGAAAAAAATTGGGATGAAAAAATGTGGTGAAACAAAAAATTGATGTGATTTTTTTTTTTAATTTTATTAAAAAAATTTTGTCATTATGGAATATTACGGTTTAATGTCTGGCCGTTTTTCGGTCAATACTCGCTTCAAACGAATCAGTTGCATTCGGTAAAGATTCCCAGTGATGGTCTGGTCAGACTTTAGCAGCTCATAATGCATAGGACCCTTTTGCTCCCACCACAGAGAATTACCTTAGCGTCATGGATATTTGGCTTTGGTGTGTCGATTCGGCTGGTTGGCAGGGCATCACGTACGGTCTCTTAAGCTTCGCGTTTCCGTAATGGATTCATTTATCATCGAAAGTAATGATTCTGATTCAGCCAAATTATGAAAAAAACTCTAATTTTTCCTATTCAAATTCTATGTTAAAAAACGAAAAGGGAAAAACTCACGGGGAATTTTTTTCATAATTGGGCTGATTTTCTTTTATATCGTCCAAACAGCATTTCGGACATTTAAAATCATCTTTCAAGGGCTGTCGACTTCAATTCGTATTGGATTCATCCAAAAGCATTTTGAAATTGCTGCTTGTGTAGCTCCTAATGAGCTCTTGTTGAGTTATGCCTTCAATTCTTCGTCTTCAAATTTTTTTGTCTGGACTGGGCGATCTTTGTCTTCCGTATCAAAATCACCAATTCTGAATTTATTCTCACTTAGTTATTGAACTTAGTTATTGAACATCGCTTCAAAAAAGTCGAATTTTGTTCCATATTAAAAAGAGTGCCGCTGAAATACACCGATTGCTCACCAAAGCTTATGGTGAATGTGTTCCATCGGTTTCAATGTGCGAGAGATGGTTTGTGCCCTTCAAAATGACATATAAGTTATTCTATTGTAAATCCCTCATTTTTAAATCATACACCCAATATCAATCACGTATGTAAGTTATTTGGTGGCTTCGGACGGACAGACATATGTATATGCCTATATTGACTCCGCTTATTTACTTTATGGGGTCGCAAATGAAAAATCTGGAAACTTCTACGGAATAACAATATTATATATACCCTTGTCACTTATGGTGAAGAGTATAAAACTGTAAAGAAGTTCCCGAAATTTCCCGGAAATTTCTAAACAAATATTCCCGGAAGAATTTTCCCATCTAGGAACCCTAATCCAGAATTATGATTGTACAGTATTTTCAATTGTTGTCTTTTTGACTGAGACGATAACCAAGTTAACGACTGACGTTGATTTTACCTTTCTGAAGCCATATTGTCAATCACATAGGCCGCCTGAAAACTAGTATATATAATTCTTACCAAGCATTTTTCTAGCGTGTCAAGAAAACAAAAAGGCCTATATGACTGTGGTTCACCGAGCACTTTTCCTGGTTAAGGAATCAGGATGAGTTTTAGTTTTTTCAAAATGCCAGCATTTGAAAGATTGTTTGTGACAAATGTGATTACTGCGTCAAATCTAGAAGTTTTGACACATATTACTTCTATATGTCAGCGTTACGAGGCAGAAACTTCTACGTTAGAAAATGCTGCCAGGGTATCTATGTATGGCTATGGAATTCCCCCCCAAAACCGAATAGCTTTAATATGAGAAAGAAAAATGTAAAATAAATTTTAAATTATTTAAACCCCCTCATTTGGCTGACCTGGATCCGCACCTGGGCTATGTTTATGCCTATGTCCATTTCTTTGTGTAGTCTCGGTTAATTCTATATCTGGTGCTTTAAAGATTTGTTATATTTATTTAAGCTTTACTGTAGTTTAAACTTCAATTTCTAACGCTTTCAAAACTAAACATCTGAGAGAGAGAATGAAAACTTTAAAGCTCTTTTTTTGTTTACGTTTTAATACTCTCCTTCGCTGCTTGTTGGTTCTTAATTATTAGTATTTGTGCTCTCATTTCAAGAACTTTAGGGAGGAATCCATCCAATGTATGTGAATGAATACATTGGAGACAATAAGTTAAATCTAATATTTTTCTATGGTCATGGTGCTGGCGCTGCTGCTAGCTACTGCTGCTGCTACTACTGCTACTACGACTACTACACAGATGTTTGTCTCATCCAGCAGTAGTAGTACATTTGTGTATCCAAATTGCAATTGGGGAAAATTCGTTGAAACTTATTTCACTTTGTCATTTTGAACATTAAACATCGAGCGGCGGTTTGAACTAAATTATTAAAATATATTATATTAATAATAACTACAGCAACAACAGCAACAACAAACAGCATTTGAAGAACAGTACAATAAAACTCGGTTATAAAGTTAACGGGCGGATTTTGTTTTAATATCATTATTCCCTAGAAGCTTGTGTCGGTATACTACTAAATTGTGGTTGTTAGTGTGTTAAATTTTTGTTTGAGTACATAAAAAAGTTGGAAAAAAAACACAAAATTTAATCTAATATATAAAAAAATAAATTTACATTTTATGTTTGTGTATGTTTGTTAGAAATAAAAAAATAAAAATAAAAAGCAAATATTGTTGAGACGAATATTCAAATCAACAACAAACAGCAACACAACGCAAGCAAAAAGAATAAATTAATTTTTATATAAATAAAAAAATTTATAAATTATTTATATTTTAGAAAACAAATTTACAAACTAATAGAACGTGCTAAACATCCGAAAAAAATATTATTCAAGTGTTTAAGCAAACATATTTATTTAATTGAATATTAAAAAAAATCACACAAATTACATAAATAAATAGCTGTAATTGTAAGAAAAATGTACAATATGCAATATTTAATCTTGGCCTCAGCTTTGGTGTTAATGTTAACCGTACAACAAGGTAAGAGAAATATTTTAAAATTTAACCTAAAAATAGAAAATTAACATTTTTGTTAATCAAAAGGTCAACTTCCTTTTCCTCTGTTTTTCAAATAAACTTGGAATTTTACGTTACATAACAACAAAAAATGAAAAAACGGTTATAAAATCACAACCAACACAGACATACACACACATTTACATTCAAACATTTTCCTCTCCCGCCTCCCTTTTCTCAGAAATCTCTTTTTTAAATTAATGGTTTTCTTTTTTTATTTTCAAAGTAAAACCCATTTTATTGTTATAAAAAAGGTAATAAAGGAAATAATGTTTATGAAAAAAACCTAATCCCAAAATTCTGCCTTATAATCTAATTTTGTTTCAAAGTTTTTTTCTAAAATTTATTTTTATACCAATATTTTCTTAGCTTGTTCTTATTCTTATGGTTGAATAACAATTTTCTTTTCTTTTTCTTTTTCCCCTTACATTTGGTTATAAAATTTCTTTCCTTCTTTAATGTCGCAGCCTATTTTAGTTCTCTTGCGTTGTTTTCTCTGCGTTTTTATGTCCTTGCCTGCCCCTTCCTTAGCTCTTCGTAGCCTACCTCCCACCCTTTAAATCTCTTTTAATCGTTTCACACTCATTTTTCTGTTGTCGTCTTTCCTTAACAAAATTGCTGTTGTTGTTAACTGTTTTAGGGGATTTTTTTCTTTTTGGTTTCATTTGGTTACGATGTAAAAATGTCCTTTTTTTCTATTAAACTCAAGTGTAAGTAAGAGCTTTTCTTGGTTGGTATATGTATGTTTTTTTATTTTTCAACTTCTGTCCTTTACAGAATGGGTCATAAGTGTAGCATTTTCGTTGTTTTAGTTGTTCAGGAAACAAGTCATAGCCTTAGGCTAATAGAAAACTTGAACTCTACAACGCAAACATGTCTAAAGAATTGAAATATTTCACATTTTTGTGTACTTATTACAAGATTAAGGGCGTTTTTGCAATAAGCCGATGACAATTGATTCGTTTCTTGGCAAGAACCTACTAACAAGCAAAATGGTAGAATGTTACTGTTTAGCAGACCTAATTATTTACGAACATTTCTTAATATGTTATAATATTTCGACATTTTTTAATGGCTTAGTTATTGATTTGATCTGTAAAGATTAAACATTTTTTAAATAACCCACAAAATATTGGAAAATGTTTACATTTATTCCTTTAAATATTGGATAAGGTACCTAGAAAATATGCAGGAGTTCTAATTTAGCAATTCTGTTTTATTGGATGCCATAGAATTCGAAAATACCTATAGTTTTTCTCGATCAATTCGCACTATTAAAAAGTGGAAATAAATCTGTAACTTCTAAATGGATAGTCCGGAGCCTCAAGGCCCTAAAGCGAGGTATATGATTTTATCTATCCGATTTATCTATCCGATTTGAAATATTTTTATATATATGGAATATAAAAGAATATACACATCTGCTCAAAATAATAGATACACCAAAATTTATTTTTTAAAAACGAAAAAAAATAATGGTATATTGTAAAATTATAAAAAAAATTCAGTCGATTTTTATTTATAGTTAAAAGGAGAGTAAAAAACAAAAACAAAATATTTCATAATTAATAATAAATATTATAAAGTAAATTAAATTTCTTAAATTTCGAAAAATTTGGTGCTCATAATAATAGATACATTTTTAAAAATTCTTATTAAACAAAAGCTAATAAATTTTATCTTAAAAAAATTAGTTTATTATTAAAGTAAAGCTAGTATCCAGTATATCCACCTTTGTTTTGTAAAACTTTCTCCACTCTTCTGGGCATACTGGATATCAAGTTCTGACACTTCTCCAATGGAATCTCGTACCATATTTTTTGCGTTTTCTCCCATAAATCGTCTTTATTTTTGAAAACTTCCTTCGAAAGCCTTATCTTTAATTCACTCCACAAGTTTTCTATTGGGTTTAAATCAGGGGATTGGCTGGGCCAGCTTAAAACAGGTACGTTATTCTCCAAGAACCAGTTTTTAACTAATCTTGAACTATGTTTTGGGTCGTTGTCCTGCTGGAATGTCCATATTAATGGCATATTTTCCGATGCATATGGAAGCATTACGTTTTCCAATATGTCTCTATACCCACTAGCATTCATGGTATCTTCTATTCGGAATATCGGACCAACACCATTCCATGAAAAGCAACCCCAAACCATTATGTTTCCCCCGCCATGTTTTACCGTATTTTTTGTAAATTTAACGTGGAATTCTTTTCCTTTTGGTCGGCGTACATTTCTTTGGCAGTCGTTTCCAAACAAATTTATTTTTGTTTCGTCGCTCCATAAAATATTTCTCCATTTTTTTTCGCCTTCACACCCGGACCATTGTAAGTGCTCTTTAGCAAATTCTAATCTTGTCTTGATATTTTTTTGGCGCATTAGTGGCACTTTTCTGGCAATTCTTCCCGGCAATTTAGCTTGTAAAAGACGACGACGAACTGTTTGTGGACTGATTTCGTTACATAGCTCCGCAGAAATAGCTTTCGATGATATGAAAGGGTCTTTTTTAACCATAAGGACGATCCGCCTATCTGTTTCTGGACTGGTTTTCTTTGGTCTACCGCGAGTTTCTCTTTTTTGTTTTTTAGATAAAGCATTTTGGACAAAATGTAAAGATCTTCCTATGCTCTTTGCTATTTCCCGTAATGATTTTCCTTGATTTCTCATCGTTTGAACAATTTTTTTCTCATCTTCGGTACAATGATGATTTCGTCCCATTTTCTTCAAAAGAGTCCTATTTTTTATAAAATTGTTGCTAAAATTTAAATTATACTTACTGTTTCACGTAAATAGGAACAAAAAATTGCACAAAAAAAAATTGTATATAAACAAATTACAAATTACTGATGTGTATCTATTTTTATGAGCAAATAATTTTTTATAATTCAAATAAATTCGTTTTTAAAAATCAACATGAAAGCAAATAGTTGCCAGATTTTTGACTGACATGACATTGCCAGATAGAAATTTTAATAATATGATGTATTCTTAACGCTTGCGAGGAAATTTTCAATGTTACCGCCATTTAAATTTTTTCCAATTAGGTGTATCTATTATTTTGAGCAGATGTGTATTTACGAGATATTCGCAATTGAAAATTAAAATTTAATTTTTATACCCTACACCACCATAGTGGAGAGGGTATTATGCGTTTGTGCAGATGTTTGTAGCGCCCAAAAATATTAGTCTAACACCCACCTTAAAGTATACCGATCGGCTTAGAATCACTTTCTGAGTCGCGATTTTGAAGATATTTCGATCAAATTTGGTACATATTATTTTTTTTGGCCCAAGGACCAAGCCTTTTGAAACTGGCTGAAATCGGTGCATTATTTCACCTAGCCCCCATACAAATGTCCTTCCGAAATTGGACGTTATCGTTCATAAATGTTTAATTTATAAATGTATCTCCACAAATTGCGCTCCAAATAAGTTTTAAATGTACAAAATTCATGTCACCATGAATTATATTCATATTATAATGATTTAATATTACGGTTCATGTCTGGACATTATTCGGCCAATGCTCGCTTCAAACGAATCAGATGCGAGATCAGATCGGTACATGTTTCCTGTGATGGTCTCGTGCTCATAATAGTTACAGCTCATAATAGATAGGACCCATTTGGTCCCACCAAATACAGAGCAGTAATAATTCGATGAAAAAATTATTTTCTTTTATAGCATTCAAGCATAATTTCGGACATGCAAAATCGTCATTCATGGTCTCTCGGCTTCAACTGCCCAATTTCCCTGATTTTGGTTGAATCCTGCTGCTCACACACGTTTTGAAATTGCTGCTTGAGTAGCTGCCAAAGATTTTGAAGATCTTGTTGAGTTCTACATCAAGTAATGCATCCAATTCTTGGCCTTAAAACTTTTTTGGTTGGCCTGGGCGATCTTTGTCTTCCTTTTCAAAATCACCACTTTTAAACCGCACAAACCATATCTCGTACGTTGAAACCGATGGAACACCATAAGCTTCGGTGAGCAATCGGTGAGCTTAGCGACACTTTTTTCAAATTAAAAGTGTAAAGCAAAAATTCCCGCATATAAAGCTTTGTTGATACAAAATTCGACATTTTTGAAGCAAAAAACATTTTGTTTACGCTATAATGTTCAATAACTAAGTGAGAAAAAATATGTACACATCAAAATGACATTTTAATTATTAAAAACTAAAACCGCGTTCAAAAGATACTCAATCTATTGAAAATCATTAGTCATACACCGACTAATTTCATAGCAGTCGGTACATAATTGGTCATTGCTTCCATATAAGGTCCACTTCCCAAAATAAATTATTGAAATTAAAAAAAAAAATGTTTTTTTTTTACTCAGTGAAGAACATTATTTGTTCGTTTGCTGCATAGATTTATTCAAATAGATTTTTTAACGGATTTTTGAGACCCACAACATTTATATTCTGGGTCTTTATAGGGTTTCAAGACGATCTAGCTATGTCAGTCCGTCTGTCTGTTAAAAAAACGAAAGGATCTGCTAGCTGAAAATTTCCACAAATACTCTCTGTTGATAAGATTTGTTTGGTATAGGTAATATCGGTCTATGTTTTCATCTACACTCCAATACAAATGTCCCCCAGATATTCTATGTATGTTGATTTTGTGGCAATCCTGATAAAATTTTGCATAAATTAATTCTAAGTACTCTGAAATTATACTGTAAGGAATTGCGAAAATCGGGCAATATTTTTCCCCAGTTCCCATACAAGGTACCCCTCAGAAAATGACTTGAACATAATTGTCTTTAATTATTATTAATATCGTAATGAAATTGGACATAAACAAATTTTATAAACTTAAATCTTTCTACCAATTTTTGTGAAGATTAGAGAAATATTTTATTGTCACATATTTATGATGGGTACACAAGATTAGGCCCAGCCGAATATAACTCTCTTAATTGTTATAATTAAGAATTATTTATAGAATACTTTTATTTGGTGTTCTAGATTTTTGATACTGATAAAATTAAATAAATATAAATTGATAAATTTACAAATTTAGACACATACTTTTTTATATTCGTTTAAGTAGTTCTCACATTACTAAAAATTTCAAAGAAATTTATGCACTATAAAATCATTTTCGGAAGTTGGCCTTATATGTGAGCTATGACCAATTATGATCTGAATACAGGAATATTCGAGAAGTCGTGCTTAAAAAGCAAAGAAGACTACCATTTATTTCAAACTAGTCACCCATAATTATATTCACCACTGTAACTACTTCAATTAATAAGTATAGTATTTGTCAAAAAGAAATTGTAGTATTGAACTTACTTCTCAACCATAAATGTGTATTGTGTGTTGTCAATACATACATTTCATTTGTAAGGACTCTTCCGCTGCCTCGTTAATATCCTTTCAATTTGATTTAAATCAATATTATGAGTGTGTACAGAAATAAATAAATATTTCAATTACATACTACATACAAGAACACACATACTTTTATTCGTTCTATTTCTTTTCCTTTTTATTTTGTTAGAGACAATATTGAATATTAATAAATTAAATTCAATACATAATAATTACAATTCAATGGAAATAAGTGGATTTCTAAGTATAGAAAATAATTCCTTGTATACGTACAATTAGAACTAATTTGTAAAAATATTATTTGAACGTTTAGATTTTATTTGATTTTATGATTTGTTGATTTGAAGTTGTGAGTTCTACTGTAAGGAATAAATATTTGAATTTTTTCATATACTCCCAGTCATAGGCGAGGTCAAACAATTGTTTAATACTATCTAACGTTTCAAAAATTGTATGCTCGATATAACGAATGGTGAGAAAAAACAAACGACCAAATTTTTAACATTGACAACCTTATATAGCGAACAATTCGAAAATTGTACGCTCAATATAACGAACAGAAAGTATAAAAAACAAAAGTAGTAAAGAACAATAGGTGCTGTCATTTTTTCTATAGTGGTTTTAATTTCTTGTTCCACAATATCGAATGAAAGATTTCGTTCGCATTCTAAGCGAAAGAAAACTGTTTCCATCATATAAATATGTCATCCTGCACAATTTGACAGATTCCTTAAAAAGATTATAACAAAATCGGTCCAAAATTGTTTCTGATATTTTGAAAAAACCGGACCAAGAATACTCAAATGAGTATAACTCGGTAACTATAATAAATAAATTGCACAAAGTAAGGCAAGTTGCCTTACTTTGAGAGCCGTTCCTAAGGGGTTTGTAGGTACCCTTTTACATATTCGTTTTCAAAACGATCGCAAAGGAAAGGAAAATGCAGATAAACATTAATCTTTTTGGGGAATTTTATACAGCAAGTCTATTTTGGCCTCTTCAAGTTTCTTAAGATTTTAACTAAACTTTTTAAAATTTTGTTAAACAAAATCTAAAAGTTTAAGAATTTCTCTTTAGGATATACATATAAGATAATTAGAACCTACTAGTATTACTAGAAAATATCAGTGGTGAATTTCGGCTTGTTCATTTTGTTTTGGTTGGATCTAATTTGTCTTCTCTTGCCTTCAACAGACAGATGGACGGACATAGCTAAATCATTTTAGAATTTTATAAGTACCTAGGGGGGATTTCAAGTGGACCAATTTTTGAAATCGATGTCTTCCGATCGGGATGAAATTTGCACCAAGGTTCTATTGGATTGTAATTCAGACACAATTTTTCAACCAGATCACCACTTCTGAACTGCACAAACCATCTCTCGTACATTGAAACTGATGAAATACATTCACTATAAGCTTTGGTGAGGAAACGGTGTGCTTCAGCTTATTGCATTTGGTGTCGGTAATAACTTCTCTCGATTTATATCGCGCTTTCTCAGAGATCGCACTATACGAGTTGTTATAGATGGGATCTCATCAAACGAGTTCAAGAGAAATTCAGGGGTACCGCAAGGCTCCGTTCTTTCTCCAACTATATTCCTTAATTTTTTATCACAAAGGGAACGATCATTGGACCCAAGTGAGCTGTACGAGATGAAGGTTTTGGATGGCTGCCTGAATACCATTCCTTATTTTACGTCCTTATCGTACGTCAAACTTCCAACCCTATCTATTTTTTTGCAAATGACACCAACATTTGCCATTCATATTCATTGAGTTATAGACCAAGCCTGTCTGTCGGAGATTGGGGCAATGAGGCAAAACATGAATGATTCCCTTAATCGGGACCTTGTGACAATCTCTGAATGGGACGTGCGGATAGGGTCGCTTTCAACGCTCACAAGACTCATCGACACAAAAACGAACAACAGACAATGTTGCTTCATCTGTATTTATGGATGGTGTAAATATTGTGGCATAAAAATACATTTTGATGTCCGCTGGTCTGAACACATTTTTCAAGTGTCGAAAGAAGCATTCAAGTGTCTAGGTTTTTTGAAACGGTGTAGGAATTACTTCACTCCATCCTATTTACACCGCCTATATCCGACCGATAATGTAATACAATTCCCATGTAGGGGCCGGTGCTTCAAAGTCCATTTTGAAGCTGCTCGACCGCGTACAGGAGAGGGCGAAGGTGATTATTGGTGACAGTAGGGTATCCAACTCTCGTAATGTGGGCTGCGTTTCACTGTTCTATCGGCTCTACAATGGAATGTGTTCTGATGAAATTAGGGAACTTGTTCCTGATACCCGCAGATTTTACGCAATACACGTTTTACATCAATCCCTTTGAGGTCGATTGGCCAGTGGACCGCACAACACACTACATTTTCCTAGAAGTTTTACAAGTATTTTTTAATTGTAATTTAGACATGTTCAATTATATTTCAGAAGTTTCTAATTGTATTCCAGAAATTACAAATTTTTTTTGTAATTGATGTTTTTCATAAATATCTTTTTATGTTTAAATTATATTGTGTTTAAATAGAACTACAAAAATAATTATCTCCCACTCACATTTTGGTAGAAGTATCTGAAAGATATTTTAAGTCTCTTTCCTGGGGAAAAACTTCCGATTGATACAGCTGTCTCTGAATTCAAATATGGCCGAGTGAGACTCGAGTGGTTCTGGAGCGAACATGCAATTGTTGTGGAAACGATTTAAAGATATTGCAAACAAATAACACTTGATTACGCCCTGAATGCTCTGAAAATTTGGTGAGCGCAAGTCTCTGTCAACCAATAATAAATAACCCATGGTCTTAATAATAAATATTTGAACCCAAAATGCTTGTTATCGTAACAATAACTCTGTTTACCCTGTGTACTCTTAATTTCAATTGTTTGCATACACATTTTGATACGCTTATCTAATGATGCCCTCTAACACTTTTCAGTGTAACAAACATTTAAGACTTGTAAATTTGTTCACATTTATCACATTTTTAAGAATTTCTTTGTTAATTCCAATTACAAGTGAGAGGCACCACTTAGACATGTCATTATAACTAACATTGAGGTGTTATTTTCTTTCAACCTACAGCCACACAACTAAACTAGTGTATCTATGTGATATATTGTGTATTTAACTTTTATTGTGTAATTTTATTTATGTATTTTTTATTTTTTATTCGTTCTTTATCTTGAATCGGCTGTGAGTGCATTTTATAATTTAAGATGGTAATTTTGCGTTGTGTACCTACCCATACTAAAAGTAGGTATTTATTTATTTATTTATATTTTCCATTCCATTCCATTGTGTGACCGACCAGTAAGTATTTGGCATTGTATTCAATTAGTATAAACAATTTAAAATCTATTTATCTGTGCAAAAAATCACACTTTAGTAATACAGCGTCAGAATCAGCGTCAGTGTATAGCTCGGTATCTGAATATCTGTATCAGCATCATCATCAACATCATCAAATATTCGTACAATTTATACTTGTACACTGTAAGAAATATTATTAATATATATATATAAGTGTTGTGTTCACTACAGTACACTTCAGTTTTTTTTTATTATATTTGTGATTTATTGTTAAGGTTGTTTAGAATTTATTTCTCTCTGCCCATCTCTCTCTCTATTTCTATTAACATTTCACTCTACATTATTCAATTTAGTGATAAAACACTTTTGTATGTTCAATGTGAAATTTAATTTGAATTTGTGGGTTTGAATGGTTAAAAATCAAACACGATTCTATTCTATTCAACTCTAGTTTTTCGTTTAGTTTAGTTAGACCAGCACAATACGAATAGAATACAATTTTATTGTGGTTTTATTTTATTGTATTTGTATATTAATGTTTTGTTTGTAATAAAAATCAATCAAATATTAAAATTTTGTCTGTTTGCTGTGTATGTCGTTTTTATTAGTCTAAGGTGTAAATCATAAATATTTTGATTAAATAAACGCAAAATTTCCATTCATTAAAATTTGCTGGTATATTTCTTTCATTATTTTTCCACGTATTAATTTAATGCAAAAAAATTGTTTGAAAATAGTTTTGGTTTTATAAAGTCAGCGTGATATATTCAGCTGTATCGGATCTTATATATGTATATCATCTTAATAGAAACAAGTAAGAGAGCTATATTCGGCTGTGCCGAATCTTATATACCCTTCACCAAATTATACTTTAAAATAAAAATTTTAAATATTTTTAGGTAAACATAATTTAAATTTTTTTTTTTTTTGGAAAAAAAATTAATGTAAAAAAAATTCGGGTTCAAAAATATTTTCCCCGATTTTGACCCATTGTAGGTCCAACTTACTATGGTCTTATATACGTCGTTGCAAAGGTCTTTGAAATATCTATCATTATATATCCATATTGTCTATATTAATCCAGATATATGTAGGTCAAAAATCGATGTTCTCCCGGTTTTTTGCTCATATCTCCGTTATTTATGGACCGATTTTGCTGATTTTAAATAGCAAACTTCTCGAAAGCATGTCTGACAGAATTATTGGATCCCGAAGATATCTGGGGTCTTCAGAAAATTTTGTGGTGCATTTACAAGGGGAAAAAATGCATTTTTTTAGTTTTTTTTAAATTTTTGCCATTAAATAATTACTTTTGCAATTTAATTTAAAAGAATCGAAATGTGTACGTAATTGTCGTTCTAATAAGATATAAAAGACAAAAATTGGTTAACGTGTCTCAGGCCACTCATGTAGGAACAAAATGAACATATTTTGAGAAATATTAAAACAAAAGTTTATTCTTACTTAAAATATATCCATATTTACTTGTATATGAGTTTTTATCTTCATAGGATACAGTTAACCTATTCGCAGGTATGACCAAAACAAAATATTTTTTTAACGGCAGTTTCAAAACTCCAATTTCAAATTTTTAAAAATGTTGTTAAACAAATTTTATTGCCAACATAATAGGGAATAAAAATGTGGAAAAAGTATGTCAATACCCCCTATAGTTTTTCCGTACCTGCGATATAAATTTTGCGATTTTCGAGAAAAACTAATTTTTTGGCGAATGAGCACAATTTCCTTACTGTTATTAATTTTAAGTAAAATCTGTTATTATAGTCCAGGTAATTTTAAATATAGTCTGAAAGTTTTCCTAAAATCGGAAAACGTTAACCCTTAAATCGTGAAGGTCAAAGGTCAAATTTTTCATTATTTGGAATTTCTAATGGAAATATAGCGAAATGTGTTATATTTTTAGTCCGATTTTGATGAAACGTAAGATAAATATAACATGAAGTCTAGTATTTACAATAACAGTACAAAAATGGAAATTAACCCTTAATATATCCTTCACTCATGGTGAAGGATATAATAAGTTTTAATATAATTTGGATGTTTTCCTTGAGTAGTTGGTTTGTGAAATCAAATTTAAATTACAAAAATCTAATAGCAATTAAATTACACAAGTTATTCAATTTCGAATAAAAAAGTTTGTAAACAAAATCAGCATTTTCGAATTGTGCTGAAAATCAATGAAAAGGACACAAAAAAACGTATGTATGTATATAGAATTAATATATATGTATGTATACCCTATAGTTTGGCGACCTAATGTCTTCTCCATACTAAACATTACGTCCGTGGTCATGGTATAATATTTCTGTTTAACTTTGCTGCTAAGAATTGTGTAAGAACATTTTCAAAACTTTATGTATTTATTTGCTTATAGTGAAGTAAGGGTTTATAAGATTCTCCCTTTCAAATACGAGTTTACATACTTAGGAAAATGTGGAACACATTGTGTTGTGTTTTATTTACTTTAGCTCCTTTGTAATTTTGTAAACTTTACACACAAGTCCCTCCATCTGTCTGTTTGTTTGTTTATTTGTTTGTAACAATGTTATACTTACAACTGAAAATTCTCATTATGATTAAGTGAGCTTAACATGTCCAACATATAAAACATTTTATATAAGACGTTAAGACTTTTGCCAAGATGTTTAGTATGTTGTGTATTTGGGAAGAAAGTGGGATTGACTACGTAGTTTTCTTATAGTTGCCAAACTAAAAACACATCATCCAACCACCTACCACCATCCACCCTTTAATTTTATATGACTAAGAATGGGGAAGAGTCATAAATGTACATGGAGCTAATATTATTACAACATTTATTTACGTATTTAAGTAGAGATTGTTTTACAGAATGTAACAACGCACAGTGGAAACAATTGAACAAAAATCTTAAAATATAGATTTTTTATTATTTTCTAAACTCCCCAACGGAATACAATTTGAGTTACCCTAAAGTGTTGGACGAATTGAGGAATTAATGGGCGAAAATCATAAAATATTGGGATTTTTTGATTATTTCTTAGCAGAGCTTCGAATTAATTAATTAATTAATGGTAGGATTATTTATTTCGTTTAACAAAAAAAGATGCCGCAAGCACCAAGGGCCTAACTGGCTAGACTACAATAAGTTTGTCTTTTCGTTTGAAATTTCAACAGTATTTATTTATGAAATCAGCTAAATCGTTTCATAAAATTGTTACCCAAAATATTAAACACAAAATGTAACGAATATATCTACATATATAGGACCAAATCAGGCAGAAATTGTTTTTGAATTGTATGTGTTAAAAGAATCGTCCATAAATGACCGATATACATATAAGTTAAGAAAACTGTTAACATCCCATTCATATGTAATAAAGTCTATACACGCAGAGAAAAAATATAGTTGTGCATGTTTAATGTAACCATTTCAATATTGTTACAAGTTTTTTAACAATATTATAGTCAAAGTAACTATTTACATGATTGTGGTAACCATAATAAGATTAATTTACGATTCACATGATTGTATCAACCATATATATGGTTACAGTATATGTTTGTGACAACCATTTACATGATGAAGGATTTACCATATTATATTTCTCTCGGCTTATGGATATTATAATCTGAGAACAACATATTACGATAAAAATATTCATCATAAATGGTTGTCACAAACATATACTTGTATACTGCAATCGTGTGAATCGTAAATTAATCATATTATGGTTACTACAATCATGTAAATAGTTACTGTGACTATAATATTCTTAAAAAACTTGTAACAATATTGAAATCATTACAGTAACTATATTATTCTCTGCGTGTAGTTGTCAGTACAAAATTATTTATCAGCAATGCGAACTGTAAAATGGGCGTGGCTTTAAATTAGCTAATATTTTTGTCTATATTTCGAATACAAATTTCTGTATATAGACAATATGCAAATTAAATGAAAGGTATTTGGAAGGAATTAATGTACTATTTTAGCAACATTAGGACAACTTGGCGACAATATTTTTTAACCCCACTTTTTGAAGAAAATCTTGAAAAAACCATTATAACTAAATAAAGGAATTTTTTAAGCCCGATTGAACTTTTAATTGTACAAAATAACACAAATAAGTAAATTTTTAATCAAAAAATTTTGTATTCGAAAGATAATTAATTTGATAATGATTTCGGCCATATGGTCACCGCGGCTTGACGGAGTTCATCCTGGACGTCCAAAGATGGGCCACTTTTTCGAGCTTTTCTGGCCGTATGTCACGTATAAAACGAACAAAATTGGCCTCCAAGACGTCAACTGTTGCTGATTTATCAGCATAAACCAATGACTTCACATGGCCCCACAGGATATAATCGAGAGGTGTCAAATCGCACGACCTTGACGGCCAATTGCCAGGTCCATTTCTCGAAATCAAGTTATCGCCAAATTTTGATTTCAATAAATCGATGATAGTACGTAGCGCCATCCTGTTGTAACCACATCTGGCCCGGATCAATGTCATATATTCAAACAAAAAAACAATGACCGTGGTGCGGTAACGATCTCTATTGACCGCGAGCTCCTGCTTCATTTTTGAAGAAATAAGGTACGATGATGCCACCAGCGTGTAAACCGCACCAAACGGTACATTTTTCTGGATGTAATGGATGTCTGTTGTGGATTGGTCTCACTTCATATGCGGCAGTTTTGTTTTAACAACCCCGTTAAGCCAAAATGAGCCTCATCGCTGAACACAATTAAAAACAGTCGTCTATTAGTTTGCCCGAATCGATGACTGATTTTCAAAGTGAATTTGGAAAATTTGGTAGCGTTGTTCAAGCAGCAATCTATTCATGATGATTTCCCAAAGTATGGCCATTCGCTTGACAGTTAACTCATTCGTAAGTTCTATCGGACTTAAACAAAATACCCTTTATATAATTTTACGTAGTGTTTAAACGCATAATATGTCTCAAATTCTTCAGATATTAGCCAATTTTTCACAAAACTACCTGACTAGTCTGGACAATCACCCTTATCGTGGTTGGCGTAAACGTCTTACGCCTACGACTGTTTCGTACTAGATTAAAGATAAAATGCAAACTGTTTCTTTAATCTAGTACGAAACTGTCGTAGGCGTATGACGTTAACGCTAACCACGATAAGGGTGAATATTTCCGCTAACGATATCGATATTTTCCGTAACGGTAATTGCAGTTGTTTCGGAAACGGTGTTCTTTAGGGTAACCGTAGATAACTCGTTATTTATAATATTGATATAAATCACCTACCAATAATAATTACTACATGCTTCCCACGGCAGTCGGTTCCAAACTGTACATTATTTTGATTTTTTTCCTCATATGTCCTACTATGCAGCTCCATTTCTTTATTTTTGTGTAAACCAATTTTTGTCACACTGCATATAATTTCAACAAGACAACATGATTTTTCTCCATTATTAACAGCATGCTAATGTATTTATTCTGCTGAATAAAATAATGTGAGCATTAGGAGCGCCGAATTTGTATGGTGCCAAAAAAAAGTAATCGAAAATAATTCTTTTAAAATTTCGTTTAAAACAAGTTCTGAAATGTAAAATTTTTTATTTCAGATGTGCATGAAATTTTATGAGTTGTACGAAAAATTTTATATCCCAAAAAAAATTGTTTTCGTTGCACAAATAGTTCTAGAACCCATGCATATACATAGTTTGGTGTTGCGACTAATGATTTTGTCACATTTGGATCAAGCATTACGAAGCCAGTACCTCTTCCCTGGAAACGGTTCTGGAACCAGCTCTATAATCAATCATTTTTGCTTGAAATTGTCACCCTCTGTCCAACAGAAGCGATATATAACTTACACACCTTCTTAAGAACGGTTCTAGAACTAGTTCTCCCAACATTGCTACTTGGAACAAGTTCTGTGATCCACATAAGGAAATTTATTTATATTTTATTACAAATATTGGGTGTATGACTTAAAAATGCGGTATTTGCAATATATGACGTATCTTTTGAACGCGGTTTTTGTTTTTAATAACTTATATGTCATTTTGAAGAGTATATATCTGTGATTTATTCTCAATTAGTTATTGAACATTATAGTGTAATAAACAAAGTCTTTTTTTGCCTCGAAAATGTCGAATTTTGTATCAACACAAAGCGTCATATGCGGGAAGTTTTGCTTTACTTCTATAATTTGAAAAAAAAAAAAGTACGGCTGAAACACACCGATTGCTCACCAAAGCTTATGGCGAATGTGTTTGTGAGGTTCAGAATTGGTGATTTTGACACGGAAGTCCAAGAATTGGAGTCATTACACCATGAAGATTGTTGTCGAACTCAACAAGAGCTTGCAATATCATTGGGATCTACTCAGGCAGAAATTTCAAAACGTTTGCAAGCAGGATTCATCCAAAAGCAGGGAAATTAGATACCATACGAACTGAAGCCGAGAGACCTTGAAAGACGATTTTGCATGTTCGAAATGATGTTTGAACGTTATAAAAGAAAATCATTTTTGCACCGAATCATTAATTTTGATGAAAAATGGATCAATTACAATAACCCGAAGCGTAAGAGATCGTATGTGAAGCCCGACCAAACAGCCGAATCTACACCAAAGCCAAATATCCATTGCGCTAAGGTAATTCTCTCGCAAAAGTGTCCTTTCAACAACACTCGGCCACATTATGCAATACCTTTTAAAAAGTATTTAGAATAAAATGGTTGGGAAGTTTTGCCTCACTCGCCTTATAGTCCAGACCGTGCACCGTCCGACTACTATTTGTTTCGATTGATGTAGAATGTTTTCTTTGGTATACGCTTCACTTTGGAACAGAGTATCCGATATTGCTTTGATTCGTTCTTGGCCTCAAAAGAAGAACAGTTCTTTTGGCTCGGAATCCATATGTTGCCAGAAAGATGGGAAAAGGTCATAGCTAACAATGACCAATACATTGAATAAGTTAATATTGTACAAATGTTCCAAATAAAAGCTAAACATTTTAAACAATCCCGCATTTTTAAGACATACACCCAATAGTTCTACATAACTAGAATCACAACACTGTTCTTCAAAACGTAGTAGTTACGATAGAACTATTTAGTGATCTATAGTAGTTGTCAAGGAATCTGAAGTGGTTTCGGTATGAAGGAGAACAATTTTAGATACAATTTTGGGAGCATCGAACATCCAAAACTTGCAAAATTAGGACCGCCCTAAGATGTATATCTATACTATATAAATATATGAGTTTCAACGGAAAAAAAATTCAAGACAAAAACGAAACAACATTTTTGTTTCCTACATTAGCTGAAATAATTTTTATTATTTTTTTTCCTCCACAGCATTTTTATTTTCTTCTCATGTTTCTTTTTCTCTTATTACTCGTATTTTATTTTAGTCTTTAAAACAATAAACCCAGAAAAAAATTTAACATTTTCTTTTCCAACACCATTACGACGACGACATCCTAAATATATTCTACCTACTATCGTGCTATTAGTAACGTTTCTTTCTTTTTTCCTTTTTGCCAAACAGTGTTCTAAAAAAAAGCGAAAAAGCACATTTAGACATTTAAAGTAGTCTTCTCTATTGTTTCAGATGAAAAGTAGGACTAAAAAGAGAGAAAAGAAGGCTAAAACAAACTTAACTCTATAAGAATGATTTTGCTGTTTTATTTATTTTTTTTTTTCTCATTTTGTTTTACACTTTAACAAAGATGGTCATGTCGAGAAAAAAAAGTTAATGGAATTTGGTCATGTAATATTTGTGTTGTTACAATATATTCTTAAGGATTAAATACATATGACCCAAATTTTGTCACATGCAAATTAGTTTCAAAGTTCAAATAAGAAACTTCTCAAATTTCAAACTCGCAAGATGACTTCATGTTACTTTTGTTAAACCATTAATAAGCGTGGATGTACATAACTTTTAATAGCCTTTATTATAATTTGCGGTTATCAATATTTGCGAGGAGTTTTTTTAGTAGATTACTTATTTGTCATAGGACTTTTTATGTTAGAGGACACGCAATGAAACAATTGTTTTATTAAATATATTACAATACTAACCCAAAATTCTCGTTTTTCATGTTATTATTGGATTATTTAATGAGATGTAAATTTATATATTATTTCAAACAATTACTCATTTCTTTATTTTTTATAGGTATTACATAATTATTTCTTATTTTATGGAGGAAACAAATTTCAACTCCCTGTCATAAAACACCTTTTATAGCAAAGACTCCTTTAACAACAATTATTGATTAAATAGTACGAGGTCAATAAGTCCCCGTTTTTTTTTTTAATTTCCCGGCTCTTAACTGAAGGACTGCTCCTGCCAACAGGCATCTGTCAGTTGACTCCTGTCAAAATTTCAACAAGCTGCGTCATTTAGTTTGTGTTTGACAGTCATTAATAGCAGACTACCTCGTGACTTGAGGAGAAATTGGAAAAAAGTGAATTTCGTCTGCATCACTTAAATAAAGGCTAAGCTTGATAAATATTATGGGAACTCTGCACCATCAATAACAATGGTAAAAAAGTGGTTACTGAATTCCGCACGAAAGATGCCGATCGTTCTGGACGCCCAGTTGAGGTCTATACATCCGTAATAATTGAACAAAATCACGATTTGGTGTTGGCCATTCGGAGAATGAAAGTGCGAGAGATTGTGGAAGCCATAGGCATCTCACATGGTTCAGTATTTTTAAATTTTTAATGATCTCTTGGGTATGAGAAATGTTTCCCCAAGATGGGTCACAAAAGTGTACATATGTGCAGGGTCCATTGCAAAAATCCATGAATTAGGCTACAAAATGCTCTCTTTTCCGCCCTATTCTCCGGATTTAGTCCCATGTCCAAAGTATATAAAGGGTGTTTTGTTTAAGTCCGATAGAACTTACGAATGAGTTAACTATGAAACGAACTGTCATACTGCGCTCACTTTTTGACATTTATGATCTGTATACTCTTGTAAATCATCATGAATATATTTACGCTTGAACAATGCTACCAAATTATCCTAATTTACTTTGGAAATCAGTCAACGATTCGCGCAACTTATGGACGACTGTTTTATCAAAAAGAATTGTGTTCGCGATTAGGCTAGCTTTTGGCTTGAGTGAGATACAGCAGACCCTATAGACTCCATTACATCCCAAAAAATTAAGCGTTTGATGCTGGTGGCATTATCGACCTTATTTCTTCAAAAATGAAGTCGGAACTCGTTTTACGGTCAATGGATACCGTTATCGCACCATGATCAATGATTTTTTTGTTTGAAAATGTGGATGACATTGATCCGGGCGAGATGTGGTGTCAACAGGGTGGCGTACGTGGCATACGGCAACCGCAATCATCGATTTATTGAACAAATTTGGCGATAACTTGATTTCGAGAAATGCACCTGTCAATTGGCCTTCAAGGACGTGCGATTTGACACCTCTCGATTATTTCTTGTGGGGTCAAGTGAAGTCATTGGTTTATACTGATAAATCAGCAACAATTAACGCCTTGGAGGCCAATATTGTTCATGTTATTCGTGACATATGGCCAGTAATGTTAGAAGAAGTGACCCAAAATTGGATGTCCGAAATCATTTTCAAATATTAATGCCATGTATAGAGCTTTCGAATAAAAAAACTTTGATTAAAAATGACTTTTTTGTATTATTTTTTACAATTTCTAGATCTTAAACACTCCCTTTATATTCTGGATCTATTGAATCAACATTCCGAAGACCCTTAAATAACTTACAACCTTGATTGATACATCAATATACATATAGTCCTGGTTCAGTTGTTATTTAAAATCGGACCACAAATGTAGGAAACTTCAAATAGAACACTACTCGGCATTTTGCTCGAATACGGAAAACTGGCCGAAATTAATATTCAATTGAACTCTAGAAATATATTTTTGAAGAGTATATTTCGGAAGAGAGTTGGGAAACGAACCCGTGAAAAAACAAACCGGCTGTGTTTGTTAGTCTTGCATCTTAAATGCAACATGTCCCAATTTTTTGATTAGCTACCTATCTTTGATTTTCACGAAAATTACTTTTTCATGGTAAAATAATGTTCAGTAAAATAGCCCTCATCTGTGGTGTGAATTTCATAACAAACATATTTTTTTGCAGTTTAATTAATTAATTTTTTCCAAATAAAAATAATTAATTTTCAAATATTTTTTTGGAATAATTTCTTCTTGCAATTCATGTTTTCTTACTAATTTTTGCATGCTGAACATGAATTTAACATTTTTCAAACATTTATCAAAATAGCGAATGCCGATTCTGAATTGAATTACCATGAACATATCGAGCCCTTATTTTCCAAATATTTTCCGATTTTCTCCAGTTTTCCTTCATTGGACTAACAACATACGTATGTGTCAAATATGAAAAGAACTGTTTAAAAATAATGACTAAATCCAAAGTTATATGCATTTGAATTTAAAAATAAAAGCCGATTTTTTCGAAAATTTTTTGGAAAAAGAACTTTTTTCTTTTTAAGTTATTTCTAAGAGGATGTATAAGGAAATTATACTTTTTGAAAGCTAAGTTTTCATAAAATATTTTAAATGAAAAAAAAAAATTAAAAATTTTTGTTACCGAGGGGACCAGGTCCATTAAAAAAACTCCTATTTTTTTATGTAAAATTAAACTTTAGGGCAAAAATTCTCGAATCGCATATTCGATATTAAAATATAATAACCGATTTTAGATGGCCCAATATGCTTTTAATTATTTTGTAAAGTGTTCCGATAACTCCGACCCTGGTATGGATATTATAGCCAAAAAACTAAAAATTTCCATTTTTGGGATTTTTTAACACTTTTTTGGGAATTGCGGGATTGCTGATAATAAATTTCAAAATTCGTTTCTATTTTTCTATTTTAAATAGAAAATGTTACATAACTGTGAAGTTTCATTAAAAATTATTCATAAATAAATATTTTATTTCATAAATAAATATTTTATTTTATTTCAATTCGAAAAATTTGTATCTATGCAAAAATTCAATAAAAAATATTTTTTGTCATATTTGTCAATAAAGTATTCCATGAATTTTTAATTGTCAAAAGTTATAAATATTTTTGAAAAATTGACAAATAGCTTGAACGAAATTATAATACAGCCATAGTCGTATATATTTACACACACTAAAAAAATAAAGTAAGCTAGGATAAAATCAAAATTTTGCGGCCTTGTAAATAAAATTGGAAAAAAAAAGATTTCTATCACAATCCATAGACTTTATAGATAATGATAGCTAAGAAATTTTATAAATAAATCTACCAATTAGTGGTTCAAATCGAAAAAGAAGTTCATACCATTAGTTTTCAAAATTATTTACTCATATTTATTTCCTTTCAAAATTATTTACACATCATTAAAAATAAGATAAAACAACAAAAAAGTAACGTTTTTTTTTAATAACCAGATAAATTTCCATCCGCGTCTATAACAGCTTGTAGTCTATCTGGAATTGAATCAACTAATTTTCGCACAAAGTCAATTTCCAGGCTATTCCATATACATTTCACTTCTTCAATTGTTTCCTCTCGTTTACGGCCATTTTTCAATGTTCTCCTCCTTTTTATGGCTGCCCAGACATTCTCAATTATATTTAGGTCAGGACTCTGTGGTGGCCACGGAAGAACATCTTGTCCAACCCTATTTAAAAAGGTAGTTGGTAACCATGCTTTGTGGCATGGAGCATTATCATGCTGAAGAATCCAATTTTCACTAGCAAACAGTCTTCGTGCGGATGGAAACACATGGTCATTTAATATATCCAGGTATCCCGATTGGTTTAGTGTCTCTTTAATTGGTATTAGATCCCCATATCCATTATAAGAGACACATCCCCAAAACATTACCGAGCCACCACCAAATCTATTAAAAGGTTGCAATGCTTTTTGCCTTGATCCCTTTGAAAGATGCATATATGTTCTTCCAAATGAACCTTCAAATTGGAAAGAAGATTCGTCTGTCCATAATACATTTTGCCAAAACTCCTTTGGCTTATGGATATACTCCTTAGCAAACTCTAGACGTTTTATTTTGTTTTTGGGAGATATATCTATTATTTTTCGGACAACATAAGTCCTTATATCATAATTCTTTAATCTTCTTCGTATTGTACTGTCACTTATATGTTTTCCAATAATGTTTTCTGACTCCTCAGCAACTTTAATTGGACTTGCATCTGGATTTTCAGCGAATACTTTCACAATTGAACAATCTTCCTCTTTGTTTGTTCTCATTTTTCGACCACTTCTACTTCTATTTTGAAGACTTCCGTATGTATTTTTCTTTTTTACTAAATTATATACTGTTTTCCGACATATTCCATACTCTTTTTCTAATTCCAACGCCGATACACCCATTCTAAATTTGGTTACAATTTCAGTTCGCATCTCGAGGGGAATTTCCCTTATTTTCACCATTTTGAATGCTTTTTATAGACTTTTTTTAAGAACTTTTTAATTTAACTAATAACAAAAACTGACTAGCAAAAACCATGACGTTTTTTCCAAGACTATAGAGGTTTTAGTCGCTTTTAAGGAATGTGTAAATACTTTTGAAAAAGAATAAATTTGTGTAAATATTTTTTAAAACTGAAGGTTAGGTCTACTTTTGCGAATTTAAGCAATAACTAGGACCTTTCTTCGTAATATTTTTTAACGAACGTGATCTACACCCTTTAAGGATTGTAGTAATGAACATTTTTTTCTTCAAATGTATCTTTAAAGTACCAAAATGTTGTTTTATTTCGAAGAATACTTAAATTTTCAGTGTGTGTAAATAGATACGACTATGGCTGTATATCTCATCATAAAATTTTTAATTCTATGTATAAATTTCAAAATAATAAAAAAAAACCTTCTCCTTAAAATTTGTGTTTTGTCGCTTACGATAATTTGGCGCTAAGGGCTCGATATTTTACATTTTTGTTTTTTGAAAATATAATGTCAATGGTTAAAGTTGGAGTTTGCTTAAAAAAGTGTCTACTTTTAAAGTGTCATCTATTATATTTAGATGACATTTAATTTACATAATCAAACTCCAAAAACAATTAAAAAAGGCAAAAAAAAATTTCTTCTATAACTTTTTGTTTAATATTGTTTATTGATAATTTTTTATCTTATGTTGTATTAAGCCGTTATCTTAAATAAATCACTTTAAAAACTGACAGATGGCATAAATGTAATCAAAATAAATTAATTTTATTAAAATGCAAAATCCTCTAACTTATGATGTTCAAACATACACATTGAATATTTTGTAAAGAAAAACCCTCTATCTCTCATAATGTCCCCAATAATGCAACAATTTTAAAAACCAATTATATGTGAGAATCAGTAGTTGCTTTAAAAAATATTGTACAATATCGAATTTTAATAACTCAAGTAATGAGCGTAAAAACAGTTTTTGGCTCTCCTAAAAAGTTGTGTTTTTTAAGATAGAGGGTTTTGACCAAAAGTATAAAACTGGATTACTATATGTGACAACATACATTTTATCTGCTATATTCTAATAGCTTAACTTCCGTTCTAACTTTCTATGGCAATTTCTGTAACGATCACAGTATAATATAATTAATAAGTTCTATATTTGTTCTAATTTGAGTAAAAATCAATATTTCATATGTCTATGCCTTCTCAATGACGAGTATTAAATTGTTGTCACGCAATTATAAATTTAACAACAAAATAAAAATATACATAGAAGCACGTAATAAATAATTAAAATTCATTACTACTATATTTTTGAACATGTTTTCAATTAAGTGACATATTTTAGCAATACAATAAATTGAGTGGATCAACACAAAAAAACACACATACTGTGACTTGAAATATTCTGTTTTATTCTTTGTATTTTGTCTACAAATAATAATAAAATTTTGTACATATTATATTTAGATGTTAATTATTCCTCTGAGGTTTTCTCAAATACATAGATACATATACAAAAGAATAAAAGTTATTAATTATAGTTCTCAAAAATCTTTTTAAAAATATTATATACACACACAGCTTGTCTATTGACAATAAATTTAGTTGAATCTGTCTGCACTGTAAGAAGAGAACCAATAATAATAATAATATCATACAAATTCTATATTCTATATAGTAGTAACCATAGATAAATACACATAGATCGGAAACTCTCCTGTCAAAGACCTTACTCAGTTGTCCTAAGTGGTGAGAATGTATTAGTATAAAAAATCTGTGTGAAAACAAAAAACAACACTCGTATCTGTGATTATTTTGAGTAATTTTATTATATGAGTTTTTTTCTAGTTTCCGGTCTATGTCTATTTCTCTATGGTAGTAACCATAGAGAACAGAAACTAGAAAAAAATCAAACAAAAAAATTACTCAAAATAATCACACATACGAGTGTTGTTTTTGTTTTCACATAGTTTTTTCTACTAATATATTCTCACCACTTAGGTTTCTGACAACTGAGTTAGGTCTTTGACAGGAGAGTGTCCGCTCTATGTCTATTCTCTATGGTAGTAACATTTTAATATTAAAAAATGTCTAGTTTACACAAAAAAAATAATCATGCCTAAGTAATTTCAACTCAACTCTCTCATATTCCTACAACATTCCCACTAAATTAATCCTTTGCAGACATTTAACTAAAGGACTTTCACAAACGTTGCATTTTACATTTTTCATTAACGTAGTGAAAGAATGGAAACCACAACAATAATATAATTTGCATGCAAACACTTCAGACAATACAAGATAAAGCAAGGCTTTTTTTCAAACAAATTTCATAGCTAAACTAAAGACAGGCGAGGCAAACAAATTGTATGGAATAAAAACAACCGCAGGATACAAAACTGATACTGAGTACAAGTGTTTTTGAGGTGGCTGTCAGTCGGCTCAAGATACAAACAAGTCAATTGTAGTAGATTTTTTTACAGCAACAAGGAATTTAAAAACAAAACCAACAGGGTTTATTTTACAAACATAAAAATATGTTATTTTACTATAATTGTTAAGCCAGTGTAAACCAACCGGAAGCATCTTAATAACAAGTATTTAAAAAAAAAACGGAATAGAAAAGTGCATGCAAGTAGGAAGTCTAATGAAAATGTTGGAAAGATTTCGTTGAAAAGAGAAAGGAGAGGAAATGCTAAAAAAAAATTACAAGTTAAGGTGGCTAGAGGTTGATTTTAAGCAAATGAACGTGTCTTATTAAAAGTTGAATAGGAATTTGAAGTTTATCAAACAATATAACTTGTAGACTTTCTGTTAAGGAAGTAAACACAACCATTTATCCAGAAATGGGCCTCACCGTTGCCCGAATAGAACACCAATTTTGATGAAACAATTTTATCATTTGCACGTGTTGTTGAACGCTATATCCGTCCATGGTGACGTTGCAAAACAAATAAATGAGCAAATTCGACAGACATAGCTTCAACAATATGACCGCTTTCAGCTGTCAGAGTAGTTGTGTTATTTTTGCTTATATCTCAGCTATTTGTGGGCCGATTTTCCCGAAATTAAATAGCAACCGAACCAAGACTATAGCAAATATACTAATGCAACAATCATCTATGTAAGTTGTCTGGGGCTCCGGAAAGTTGATTTTACAAACAAAATGACAAACATATTTATACCCTTACCACTCATGGTTAAGGGTCTATGGTCACTCTAAAATATATCCAAGTGTATAATAGAAAAACATACATTTTCCCATACATCATCCATCCATTCATCCATCAATTATGTATTATTGTGTCTTGAAATGAAACTAATTTGAAACTCATTTAGGCATAAGTGCACTTATTATACATAAAGTACACTTTCAATAGATAATTACAAAACTTGAGACATCATTAAAAAGGAAGCAAAAAAAAAACAGCTTTTGTTTTGTATTCATTCAGATATTAGAAAAAAACAACCTGTTGAATAAAACTATTATGAAATTGAAACTAAACTAATTTTGAAATATAATTTTGTATTTTGCAGGTTCAGCTATAAAATGTTTTGTATGCAACAGTCATAAAGATGCAAATTGTGCATTGGATATGCCACCGGATAATCTACTAAAGGACTGTCAAGAGGACTATTCTTCAAGGGGTCGTGGTATCTCCACATATTGTCGTAAAATAACACAAATTATTGAATTTTCAGTAAATAATTGTAAGTATGATTTTTTTTAGTACTACACCATTTCCAATTGCATTTCGGAAATTTTTTATTGAATTTCAGAAATTTGTAATTCTATTTGATTTATTTTTTTATATTAGATTAGTTTAAACTTACTTATTAAAAAATATTAATTCAAAATTCCTTTTTCTTTTATTATATTTTTAAACAGTACCCCCCGATAGCCGTACCATACGTACCTGTGGTTTCCAAAATCAAACTACCAACAATTTCTGCTATCAACGTGCCGGCTTTGGTGGCCGCCAAGTTGTGTGCTCCTGTGATACCGACAATTGTAATGCTGCCTCCGGCCTGGGGGTGTCATCGGTAGCCATGGCCACATCATTATTTGCTGCTGTAGCTTTATTGCTGAAAAAGTTTGTTTAATTTCGTATAGATTTTTATTAAATTTCAAATTTTAATTTTTTAATTTAATTAGTGATTTTTACAATTGTTATGATTTTGATTTATAATAATTTATATTACCACATACCATTTGTTAAACAGTTTTTTCCCTCAGCGTTAGTTTTAAGTTGAAATTTAATTTTCTTTTCACAATGCAACATTTTGAATTACTAGAGTTATCTATGAAATTTATCTGATTTTAATTGGATTTTACACAATTATATTTTTATGATTTTTTTATATAGATGTTTTAATACAAAACTTTTGGCTTTAAAAATGCTCTCAAAGAAATATAGGCATATGTATAGAAAAAATATAAAGACAAATCCTTGATTTGTCTTAAATTTCTTAAATTTTAAAAAATCAAAACTAAATCCAAAAAAGCTGTTGAATTCACAACTATTTGTTTACTTTTGCTTCGTATTCTTATGTCATTCACTCGAAATTGATGTCAAACAAACTGTGTGATTTTACATAGAAGTAATGCTGCAGATTGCATTGAACTTTAAAGTTTATATTATACCACAAATACAACTAATTTTTAAAATACATACAATTAATTTGTATAATAAAAATTGTTATATTATTAATTGAAGTTGTATTTTGTATGTTTGTTTACTTTTGCTTTGTTTTCTTATGTCATGCAGTTGAGATTGATATCTTAAAAGTTGTATGATTTTATGTATTAATTTAATTTGTTTTAAGGATTTCTTTAAGAATTCATATCAAGTTCAATAGTCGATGATTGGAAAAAAATCCGATTCTTATAGAATTCAAGTCAAATACAAAAATTTCCACTTTTACTAATTATATCACACCAATTTCTTTCAGAGTATTTCTAAGCCAAAGAAATTTTTATTTTCAAACACCAGCCCCTCCCCCTCTATATCTTTTTAACACAAAAATAAGCTTTAAATTTAATATTTAAAACAAACAAATTTAATGATAAAAAAAAAACATAATAATAATGTGCTAAATGTAAAATCCTACAAAATGAAAGTACGAAAACAAAAGTATAATACAAATAATAATAAAAAACATTTAATAAATTTAATATAAAATGCAATAAAATTATAAAAATCTCCCTGAAAGTATTAATGAAAATAAGAATAAACGAATAATATATTGTAGCCTACCGTAAACCATTTATTTAAGTAAATTTCAAGATTTTATTTCGAAATAAAAAACCAAACAAACAAAACTTTTAAATTTGTTATTAAAATATATAAAAAAATAAAGAAAAAAAAACATTTTTTTAAATAATAAGTTCAAATCCAAAGAAGAAACAAAACACAGCTAATACCAAAAAATAATTAAATGAAATTAAATGTCCTCTATGAAAATTCCAAATAAAACACATTTAATTTCAAAGAAAATCTTTAGACTAGCAATTAGAAGAAACGAAAACAAAAGAAATCAACTGCTTTTTAAAAAAAAACTACAAAAAAACTTTATAAAAAAAATAATTTAGCCTAAAAATCAACAGTTATAAAAATAAAATACACATAAAAATCAACTTCTGTATTTAACTAAAATTAAGAAAATTTTATAAATATTGAGTACTACGAAGAAAAATCAAATAAATTTATAAATAAAATCATGCAGTTTCACAAAACCTTATGAGAAATAAAAAAATTTACAAAAACATCTAAAGATTAACTCAAGTTTTTACAAAAAAAAGATTTAGTGGCTGGGATGGCATTTTTTTGGGCAGTAAATATAACATGAGAGTTCATAAGTGAAGGTTAATTTCAAGATTTATGGATATTCAACCAACCAAGTATTCAAGTCAAGCTGTAATATTGAGGATTCTTAAGACTGCGTTTTAAAGAATCGAATCATAAGTTTCTTACATACAAATCAAGGGTTTTATGTTTCTTAAAGAGAAATCGTGGAGTTTTGTAAAGAATCCCAAATTTAAGGAAATAAAGAACTTTAAAAATTTTGTATATCTTTATTTGCAGTGCTAGAACGAAAAATGTTCTCGCCATTTATGTCAAAGTTTTATAAAAATGCCGCCCACCACTACGCTTTAAATCTATAAGCAGTCTATAAAAATAAAACCTTGCACTTTACACATCCTTGTTGTAATTGTTAGGCAAAAACAAAATCACATTCAATATAAATAGCAAACCACATACTAAAATAACCATAATTGGCGAAACATGTTAAAGTCATATTTAAATACAAATTATAAACGCCCCCACACACTCAAATACACACACACATTCACTTGTTACTGACCAACTGCCAATAAAATGAAACAAATTATTATAAAAACAAATGAAGCAAATATTGTTAAATATTGTAATAAATAAAAAAAAATATTTGAACAACAAATGCATAGAGACATAACACTCACTTAACATAAATGGTCCTAAATGATCCATAAAACACCCATACATTTAAAGAAGAAAAAGTTTTAAAATTCATCTTTGTTTTGTGAGCATTTTTAAAACTTTGTTTTCAATAAAGAACAAAATTTAGCAAATGAAACTAATTTTTTTAGTATCATTAGAACAAACCCCTCCCCCTTCTCACTCTATAATTGTTAATAGTAGTTTTTTCTCTTAAAAGAAAACGAAAAAATTAATATTTAAAACATCGCTATAAAACAGAAATTATTGGTCTAAGTAAAAAAACAAGACACTTAACAAAAATTGCTCGAAGTTAAAAAAATAAAACCTTCTAAAATGTCCTTTAATATTAATATGTAATTTGTTAACAAAAAAAAACATAAATAATTTATAAAAAACCAAACAAAAAAATATGTATTTCTTTAGTAAAAATTGTAAAAGCTGATATAATGTCATAAATGGAAATATTGAATAAAAATTTAATAAAAATAATAAAAAAAATATAAAATTGCTTTGATTATTTTAAAATAAGTAAAAACTTTTAAAATTCCAGTATAGATTCAGATGAAATAATTTCTCCCAAATTGTTTTCAAACCTTAATCTCAATTATTTTCAACAGTTGAATGCAATGTCGATAATGGAAAAATCCTATAGGAGTGCATCCAGGGATATCCCATGTAATGCCGGGTGATCTGGTTAGGCGCATGCGTATTCTATGCATCTTTGGGAATGATCCTAGTATTGCAGTATCTATCTATTACTATGGAACGAATTCGTTCTTTTGTTGAATCGGAATTCGCACGATTTTGGGATAATTTACCAGAACTTTGAAAGTTTATTACTCTGTCGAAACCTAGATCTCAATTGCTGCTATCGCTCTGAAAGGGTGGCTTAGGTATCACCAATTTATTTTAGAATGAACCTTGTATGTTTTGCTGAAACCTCTGAACATATTCAATTGGCCAATGCTGGCAATGTGCAGAACAAAATGGTTTGAAAGGGCCTTTACCACCACTTAGGTTTTTGTAAATTGAGTTAGGTTTTTGACAGGAGAGTTTCAGATCTACATGTTTTTTATTTTTTTTTTATTATCTATGATTGAATGTAAAACAAATAAATCAAAAAACTAAAATATGTGAATTCGCTTTAAAAACGAATGAGTTACTCGAATTCGTTTTACAGAACAGGGGATAAAGTTGAACACAATATTAAATGTTCCACACCCCACCCACCATATATAAAAAAAAATTCAAGAAAATATGATTTAGGCGAATACATTACGTCTTTAATATGAATTATTTAAAATATTTAAATAAATTACAAATTGCTAATACAAATAAAACAAACAAAATACATTTGTTAAGAGGAATTAAAAGCATTTTTATGAGGCAGCCGTCACAGCCTTTACAGGTTCATTGCCATGTTTCACGCGCTTCAAGGCAATGTAACATTTTTTCGTAACCAAGTCATGATATCCCACTGGGCCCATATCGCAATCGGCACAAATCAAAAATTTTCGCTGTTCAATTGTATTGGAGAAACCAATATTTTCAAATGTGAACATGTCATCAACCAGCCAAAAATCATCCAGTGATTCAGTTTCAATCGTTTGAACATCTTTGGTATTTTTTTGATGCATTAAAGGCAATTCAAACTGGAAAGAAATCAAATGAAATATTCAATTTTTGTGGATTAGTCAAAAACAACCATACACACCTGATTTTTTTCATAGAGTCCCTGCTGGTCTTTCAGAATGAGTGAATTACAGAAGCAGCATCTAACATTTTGTTTATTTTTATTATTAGAAATTTCGTTAGTTACAGTAGAATCTTCAGACATGTTTAAAATAATGAGTATTAACTTATTATAAATTAAAGAGAATTCTAAATAAAATTTGTGCAAAATTGTTCACGATAAAAATAAATGCTTCTTTTTGTTAAAAATAAATATTCACGGTGAACTGGGTAACTATTAATTAGTATCAGTGCTGCCAAGTTTATACAATAAAACAGATAATTCATAATAATAATTTAATTGATTAATTTATGGTTTTAAAATTAATTAAATTATTTTATTTGCAATATTTATTGTTAAAATTATATTTGTTACCAACACTATATAATTCACAATTATGATTCTCTACAGTTTGAAATCCTCTGTAGAAAACATGACATTTGCCGCCATATTACTTTAAATTTTTTTTGTTATATTAAAACCAATTTCTTACGGCAACATAGACGCTAAATTTCATTTATTTGTTTAATTAATGTTTAAGTGTTTTATGTTACTAATTATTTCGTATAAAGCGATACGCCATAGTATATTTTATATAGTTTTAATAATAATAAATATTAGTTTCTAAAAATTAAAGCGGAAAAGGAAAAACCACCAACTAATTGGAAGAAAGCAACAAACACATTAAAAGAAATTTGGCAAACAACAATAAGTACAACAAATAATTTCCTTTTCCTATCATACATTAACGAATTGCTTTAAACAAAAATAAGAGAAAAACCATGAACGATCATCAAATGCGCCACAAAAAACGTAAGTATTGTTAATTTGTTGGAATAAAATAAAATTCCAATCTTAATGTCTTGCAACTGTCAAGGACTTTTTGAGGTTAGAGGGAATTTGTGACATTACAAATTTTTTAAAATCTAGTTGGCTTTGATTTTCTTACTTTTTAAAAAAAAAATTTTTCACAAAAGCACGTAAAATATTAGGCAACGGACCAAGTACTGAATATTCGAACTCAGTTAATAATTTAAGTGGTCATATCTGGAATCAAACTGCTCAACAAAACTCCCAATTAAATAACACCAACTACCAAAGCATTAACAGCCTCACTTTAACTGACCCCATTAATTCAATTACATCACTTCATTTACAACAACAACAACAAATGGAACGTTTACGACTGGCCAATATAATGAATCAAGGTAAAAATAATATAACATTAAAGAATTACTAAATTAAATATACATATTTAATTTTTCAATAGAAATGCATGCTTTATGGCCTTATGGTACTGCCACTTTTCTATCCCCCATGCTGCCAGCCCATAACATGCATTTGCCTTATGCTTTAGCCGGCACTCTACCTTATGCAGCTGTTCCCATTTATCAAAGCTTACCTAATGCTCAACCATGTACTGTTTCGCCGGTATCTTCATCATCAAGTGGTTCCTCTTCCGTCGTCACATCAACAACCAATCAGCAACAACAACAACAAAGTCAAATTCTTCAACAACATTTATTGCGCTCTAACTCGATTTCAAGTAACAATTCCAGTGCTCTTGGCAATGGCAGTGTAGTTTCTACGACCAATCAAAATTCCGTTAACGATCCCAATAAGATTAATATACAAATTGGTTTACAGTGTGTCTCACAAAATGCACCTCTGAACATTAACTCTATGAATGATACGTTTGCCAAAGTTAATTTGTTGAACTTTTGTAATCCATCTGGTCAAATGGTGGAAAAGGATTGTAAAGGTATGTTTTTTTAGTTTATAATCACGAAAAAGAAATGTCCGAAACAAAATTAATTGCGGTATTTTAGGCTGTTTTGCCAATACTGAATTGTATTTTGGCGGTTTATTAGTAAGTGAGGACTATTGTGAATAAATAATATTTCCGTTGCTCAGAGTTGCCAATATTTTATTTAGTGTTAGAACTAGATTTTTTTTTCATACTGTATATTATCCCCTGTCTATACTTGAAAAATATTTATCATAACAATTAATGAAGTTTGTTGTCTGAGCAAAAGCACTATTAATTTTGATATGAGCAATAGTACCCTGGTTATACCTAATGCTAGGTATTCACGTTACGATAAGTCGTACAATAAATCGTATAAGTATGAAATTAGTAGTGTGTATGTTGTCGTACTAACGAAGTATGAAAATCAAAAATTTTTATTTTTTGTGATATTTTTATTACTTGTCCTTTTTTTATCATGATAAACTTCAAAATGGTTGTCTAAATAAAAAATTATTGCCTCGTTATGATAAAATTGTTAGTGCTTTTGCTTAGACAACTTTGTCTTGACAACAAATGTCATTTATTGTTATGATGAATATTTTTCTAGTATAGACAGGGGGTAAATGGAGGCTATACCTGATAATTTGTTATCTTAACAACCATTTTAACGTTTATAATGATAAAAATTTATCGATTTTTTGGTCTAACAAAAGATTATGTTATCATAAAATAGTCTAAAAAGTAGATTTTTTTATTTTTAATTTTTGTTGTAAACATTTTATAAAATTCGTTTTTCTCATCAACAAATCATGCAACCACATATTTTTGTATTAATGTAGACTTGGGAACTCTACTAATCTTCAATTTTAAAAATTCAAAAAAACTAAATAAATTTTTTTTCCTAGAATCAAATTCCTCACTGAGAAACTCTCCTGTTCTTTTATCTTCCGAGTAAGTATATAAAATATTTTGTATTCATATATATATATATTGTTTAAACAAATAACAATGAATTATTTTCTAAAGTGACAGTTCGGGTGTCATTATAAATGGAGCTGGTGGTGATGCTACGAATTCCCTGTCTCCGGGCAGCAGCAATGGTACAGTCACTTTATCGCAAGCAAAATTCAATGAATTAACACGTTTAGCCTTAAGAGGCAGTGAAATAGCCGAAAAGTTGGCATATACCCATCGTAATCGTCCGTGCTTCAAGAAGATTGATAGTTTGTGTGCACGCATGAAACAGGATCTTATACGACCCGATGGCGTTTTGCCCAATATCAATTCTCAGGGTATTGCCTGGGCTGTCAAAGATTTTATTTTTGTCTTCACGCGCGTCATCAATGCTTGGATTATAATTAAGGGTTATGTGTACAACACTCCGGAGGGCTTGAACAAAGTTAAATCAGCTTTAAGTCCAGATTTTGCAGAAAGTTTTGCCGCTTGGCAAGATACGACCATGGATTTTATAGAAAATCTTATAAAATCCTTTGTTAACTTGGATAATTTGGTGCAATCTCAGAAGAATGTCTACCAAAAGTCGGACAATACACCCGCAACGGCAGCGGGCAATCGTAATAACAACATTAGCAGCAACACCTCCACAACACCCATTAAAATATTACAACCGGGATATCCTTTAATGGAGGAATCTTTCGACTTCTTAAACTCATCTGCTGAAAAATGTACACAAAATTCTTTAAATAAAAATTATATCTATACCATGGTTGAAGACTCGGAGGGCAGTCAACGTCAGGCTACAGAGAATGGCACATATTTTAAGACTGGCACCTACAATCCCATTAAAAAAGATCCACTTTTGCCTGGAGAAACATGTTCGGATTCCTCTGGCCATTTGTTTGCCACCACCACAAATACAGCATTGGAACAATATATCGATGAACATATAAATGAATTTTGGTCTCCCGCCGTAGATATGGACTTGTCCACTACATCCAATGACAATGCTGTAGCTTCAACTACTTCAGATTTTATAAAACTAAAAGAAAACATTGCTGCAAATTGGTTAAACTATGATCTGCGTGTTTTGCAGCATCATCTTAGTGAATTTTCTACAGATTATGATCCCAATGGGCCACCTCGCCCTTTAGGCAAAGATCTCATCGAAAAACTCAACATAATGATAGAACGTTTGAATGCCATGAAAAGTGCCGATTTCTTTTTTAAAATACAATTCACGGAAAATTATGTAAGATGTGTGAAATTTAAAAAAAATCGTTCTTTAATGATTATCTTTTTGTTTTTAGTTTCCAGAATTTGTTGCCAAGCATAAAACGGATTTTATGGATATACGTTCTATCATTTTTAAATGCCAAATTGGTGGTTATCAACACATTTATGAAGTTGTTCACGATGTTAGGAAAATTATTTATGTCGGTAAAGAGTTTTTAAAGGTAAGTACATACTATGTATACAGGTTATTTATTAATTTTAAATTGGATTTTATAAATAAAACTTGAAATATCTCTAAGACTTAAGCATTTATAAATGCTACAATTTGTAATTAAATATATTAAAAAAACGCGATTTCTTTCATTCGATTAACAGTAATGATCGTGTAATCAATTCTTTTTGCTTGATTTTTTTTTGTTATCGATGACGATCATTAAAAGGGGTTATCGTTTCGCGATGCATAAATTCTATAGCAAAAAGAAGAAGAGTTCATAGCAATTTTATCCATAGTAGATTTTATTAATGGAATTGTGTGTGGTTAAAACAAAAATTAGAATTAGAGGCGTTGGCATATTTTTTCTTCCGTTTTACATTTTAAAACAAATATAAAATATATAAAAACATATCATAATATTCAAAATAAGCTATAAAGAATAAAAATACTGCAATAAAACCATCAAAAAGTAATTAAAAAGTAAAAGTGATCCTCAAAAATTACTACGAATTTTGTTTGAGTTAAAAAAGAACCCTCTTAGAAGAAAAATTTTTGTTAAGAGATACAAACTGGATTAACAGCATACCATACAAAAACAACATCCATATATACAATAAAACGCAACCACCATAGTAGTAGACACAGTCAGTCAGCATTTTTTAAGCTTCTTGTAACCAAAAACAGCGAACTTCTTGTGAGTGTGTATGTTTGTTTTTCTGCTGTTGTGCTACCTGTGCAAATGAAAAATTGTGTACACAGACGGACTAGCATCATAGCAAGCAGCAGTACAAAAGAAAAGAGAAAAACTATTTTATTTTTCAACATTTTTCTTGCAATTGTATTTTGGTTGTGAGTGCGTTTGGTTGTGTGTTTTTACATGTTACTTTTACGCTTGCGCGAGGAGTTTACTGACCGCGTATTAATAATTTTCTAAAAAAGGAATTTTCAATTCAATTGGCCATCTGGTATTCTGTTAAATAATGCATCATCACCATCCACATAACACCACATCAGCAGCAGCGGTATCAAATTCGACTACAACACAACCACCCACCCAAAGAAGACGTAAAAAACGCCCCAATTATGGTACGCGCACGGTAGAGGTACGACGAGGTTACAGTGGTTTTGGTTTTACCATTTCTGGCCAGCAACCGTGTCGTTTATCGTGTATTATACCAAATTCGCCGGCCGATCAGGCAGGCCTAAGGGCTGGTGACTGTTTGATCTCGGTAAATGGCTTAAATGTCTCTAAATTGCCTCATGAAACCGTGGTTCAGCTTATAGGCAACTCGTTTGGTAGTATACGCATGCAAATAGCCGAACATTATTACTCGGATAGTACGGATGAAGAAAATGCAGCTTCCGGTTCCCCAGCCATACCATCGCTGGGTCCCTATAGGCCACGTTATGTCTATCACAAGACAAAACAGCAACGCATGAGAAATTCTCCGATGAAAAAATATGAAAGTCTATTGCCTTTGCCAAGAACTGCACAACCTTCTAAAAAATGTCCTATTAATACGGTGAAAAAAACCCCGGGGACTGAGGTTAAAGTGTCTGCTGTAAAGCGTCCATTAAGCGAAGAACTGAAGGCAGCAGTTACAACGCCTAACTTGTCGTCACCATCCTCTTCTACAGTGGCTAATGTCAGAGCCATGGTAAGAGCTAATTTAACCAGTGCTGCTTTAGAATATAGAGCTGTTGTAGGCTACTTGGGTACCATAGAAATGCCAAAGCAAATCTCACACAGCAGTAAACTACAGACGGTACGCTCATGTATACGCAAACTAAGACAGGAAAAACGTACGCCCTCCACAGTATTAATGGTCATTTTGCCCGACTGCCTAAAACTACTCTCGAATACCGGCAATATCATGGCCACGTATGCATCGTCGCGTTTGAACTATGTCAGTTCATCGTCAGAGAGTGAAAATCGCTTCTTTGGTTTGGTAACAAGTGCCGTTTACAGCTCGCCACCAGAAGAAAATGATGATGAAGAAGATCCCTTAAACGTCGCTTCACATTCCGCCACCACCGATCATATCAGCATATCGAATTCGTGTCATGTGTTTGTGGTCGATACTAAACTATGCGACCATGCTCAACACGTAGCCAAAGCCCAGGAATTTCGTATTGAATGTACCAAAGATCCTATATCGAGTTTATGTCTAGAATTTCCCAACAACTCGGAATATGTTGTGAATCTTATTAGAAGCATGTATACCATGCGTATAATACCTCCGGCCACTCAACGTTCGATGTCAGATGACCCCAATCTACATGCTGGCGGTCGTCATAATGTCAACGCCCATTCACCACAACCTAGTAATCATAGCGAGATTTCGACCACAACATCGAACTCTGATTCGGGCATAGGATATAATAACGACTGTACAAATATAACGGACCGCATAGTTGTTGTAGATTTTCCCCAACAAAGAAGCCAGACAGTACATGCCGCCTTAAATGTCGGACAGAGACCTCATAACATATGCCAACAAGATATACAAGAAGATATAGCCTCTACTTCATTAGCGGCCAATAAGCGCTTAACGGTTAGAGCCATGCCCGATCCTAAAATTCCCTATAATCTGAATAGTCCAGTTAGATGCTTAATAACTTCGCGATCATGTGATGATGTTTTAAATCTCTTGGAACAAGAATCAGAAAATTATGATAACGACCAACAAGCGCTAACGTCATTGCCCCAGCAATGTTATGCCTCCATGGATGATATTTCCTTACACCCATCCTCCCAGCCAGCGGAAGAAGAGGATCATCAGTTTTTGAAGCCGCATAAAAAAACGGAAAAATCCAATGACTCGCAAATATTAACAACAGAGGAAACTTCTCAAGAATTGCCCAACACTATTGAGGAGAAGAAAAATCAATTAAAACTACAATTTGATGCTTGGAATAGTTTACAGGACTTATCGTGTCAATCGGCCGAAATCGTAGATTCTTCTCCCGATAAACTGGCCAGTACGCCAGATTTATCGAAAATTGATGTGAACTTGTCAAACTCTCCCTTCGAAAGAGGCTGGTGGATACAAACGTCGTTACGAACACCCCGAGCAGACAAACATACACTACAATTCTCTCTAACGCCCGAAACAAAAATTAAGACTCGTCCGGAAATCTACCAAATGCCCTCGGTTTGTAGATCGGGTTCTTTAACAAATAGTGACATAGACAGAAATTCTCTAAACTATCGAACGTCTTCAAACGACTTGACAAAACCTCTACCCAAAGGACCCACAGCCTGGGGTACATCAATAGAAGTATTACTAGCCGATCCGGCGGGCATAAAATCATTTGCTGAATTCTTAAAACTCGAATATGCGGCGGAAAATATTTACTTTTGGACCGCCTGTGAACGATTTAGAAATATTGAGAATCCCGACGAAAGACAGGCAGAAGCTTTAATTATCTACACCAAACATTTGTCAAACGGTTCACTCGAGCCAGTTAATGTTGATTCGAGAGCCCGCAGCCTGGTGGAACAGAATTTAGGCAATGCCGAAAAAGATTTATTCCAGCCGGCCCAGAAACAAATTTTCAATTTAATGAAATTTGATTGTTATCAACGTTTCTTAAAGTCTGAGTTGTATAAGCAATGTTTACTGGCTGAGAAAAAAGGGAAACCTTTGCCCTATACAGGTGAGAATTTAGATGAACTCCTTAAAACGACAAATTTTTCCGAAAGTGCCTCATCAAAGTTAAAGAAATCGGCAAGCAACGCCGAAGAGGGGCGCCGACGTAGAAGTCTACTACCTTGGCACAGAAAAGCCAATCATGCCAGAAGTAAATCAAGAGATAGAATAGCGATAGAAAAAACCAACAATGAAAACGCCCCAACAAATGCTGCCATTCCATCCACAAAATCGCAACTGCTTACTGTAAATTATCAAATTAAGCCATCGGTGTCGATACATGGTTCTAAAACATCATTGGCCTCTTTCGAGGCCATAACCGAAAGTGAATTAAATTCAAACTTTTGCCGCGTTAAATTTCCCGATGGTGCCACCACGGTGACACAATTGAAGCCAGAGGAAACAGTGGCTCAACTGGTGGAAAGACTTTTTGAAAAGAGAAATATAAAATATCAATTCTATGATGTTTCTATTACAGGACCGCCTTTAAAAAACGTAGAACTGCAATCTTCAGCCCAAGAACTGTCTCGAAAAGAGATTGAAATCGAACAACGTGTGGCCTTTAAATTAGACTTGCCTACACCCAAGGTTATATCGGTAAAAAGTAAACCCAAAAAACAATTGTACGAGGTAGTTAGACCCATCTTACAAAGATACAACATCAATCCCGAGGTGGTGGACGTGGTAATGAGAGATACACAAGAGAAGGTCGATTTAACCCTGTTAGTGACTCACGTCGACAATCAACGTTTGCAGGTGGTGCTAAAGAAAGCCTATCCACCACTACCACAGGCCACGCAGACTAAAAAACCTTATTGTCAATCCAAAAACTCTATAGTAAATGGTTTGCAAACTGCACAGTCAACATTGGACGAAATTACCAATAAAGTTTTTAGTGACTTAATGGATGTTAAAAACCAGGACGCTGTTGCCAAACCAGTCAAGTACGATCAATGTTCTTTAAAATCTGAGGAATGTGCCTCGGAATCTTCTTCATTCATTAAACGTCTACGTAATGGCAAGAAAAATGATGACCAAACAGGAATGAGTCAAATAAAATCGAAGAAATCTCTATGTGGCACAGGAGCAGTAGCAGCGGAATCAAAACTAGCTATTAAGGAAAAAATAAAAGCTGGCGTTAAACAGCAGTTTCCTTTAAAAGTTGCAGAGAGACAAGATGATTTGTTGGAGGATTTAAAACGGGCTCAGCTAGCACGCCTAGAAGATCAACGTGGAACGGAAATTAATTTTGAATTACCAGAATTTCTTAAGAACACAGACAATTTAAACAGTTCGTCATCGAGTTCCAATAACAATAATAACATAACCAATGAGAACTCATTGAACACTACACCTGTGGAAAGGCCACCTCAGCCAGCACCACGACTTTCCATAATAAATCCCAACAAATCTAAGCCCTCCATATCGCCCATGAAAATTGAAGAAGATCAAAATTCGGCCGAAGATTTTGAGGATATAAATTCATCATTAAAGGGACCACCACCATTGCCCCCAAAACCCAAGGTACTACCCATAAAACCATCAAACTGGGGTGTAAACATAAGCCAACTCACTAAAACGTCGCCATTGCCAACACCCACAATTTGCATTAACAAACTAACGAACGCCAATGTAGCTGCCATATCAACAAATAATGTAATAGTCTCTCCCAGTGCCCGTTGTGCCTATTTGGATCAACCCAGCAGCAGTTTTGTTTAAAATTATGTTTAAAATTAATGTGTGTGTATAACTAACTATTGTATGTTTATAGCATATTTTATTTAAATTTATTTTTTATATTATACACCATTTTTAAATGCATTTTATTAATGTCCATAATATGTATTTCTGTGTAAATATTTATTGTAATCTCTTCTCATTTTTTAATGTAACCTTTATTAGTGTATTTCACTATATTATAACATATTTTTTATAAATATTTTTAAAATATTCATGCGTATTTTAGTTGTAAGGAAATTAAACAAAATTTCTGTAATTTTATTTAAAAAATAAATTTTGATAAAGTATTAACCAATTTAAAATTAAATACTTTTTGTTTTTATTGTAATAGTTTTGATGGATTGGGAATTTATTTGTAAATTAGCAGAAATTAAAAAATCTGACTCAGCGCAATTAGGATCATAAATATGTATATTTCAACATCCTATTTCTTCGTGGAGTTTCAAAAAGCTTTGGAACGAAGCACACATGTATAGATTTCTTTAGAAATTATTTATATATTACAATGAATTTCTTAAGGTAGGGTCACACATGGCAAATATTTGCTCAAAAAAGCGTAACCACTTTTTTAGCACAAATTTTGACGTGTTTAGCCTTACAAGGGATTTGTAAGATCAAACACAATCAAATAAAATAAAACTAAATGTTTTGTTTTGCATCATCTTAAGTAAAATAAGTTTTTAAAATAAATAAAAGAATTCAATGGTATTTTATTTAGTGGTTACGTCTTTTTCATCAAATATTTGTCATGTGTGACCCTACCTTTAGAAATATCCGATTCAGTGATGAATAACTCTGATCCATTTTTGGTGTAAAAATGGATTCTTGATTAAATCCCCTTATAGTCAGTACATCATTTATTTATTAAAATATATACAATGTCATACTTTTAAATTTACTTTTAGACATTTATACATGTTGCTTTATAAATAAAAAAATCCATATAAAGAACCAAGAATAATTGATTACTGAACATTAAGCCGACTCACAGAAAAATGTGATTTTATTAACCCCCTTAAATAAACGAAAATCTGGAAACGAGTTCAATATTTGAATTGAAATATGGTTTTTTCCATAGTAGAAAAATAGAAGCTAGTTTCATTCTCTCATTATTTTTTCAAATTCTATTTCTGACATGCTTAAGGATTTTGTAGTTTTCAATATAAGTTTATCATTCCGTTTGTAATTTCGACAATATAATTTTCCGACCCTATAAAGTATATGTATTCTGGATCCTTATAGATAGCGGAGTCGATTAAGCCATATCCGTCTGTTTGTCTGTCTGTTGAAATCAATTTTCTGAAGACGCCAGATATCTTCGGGATCCAAATCTTCAATAATTCTGTCAGACATGCTTTCGAGAAGTTTCCTATTTAAAATCAGCAAAATCGGTCCACAAATGGCTGAGATATGAGGAAAAAAACAAGACAACCTCGATTTTTGACCTACATATATCTGGATTATTAAGTCATTAATACCCAGCAAAAAAAGTGAGGAAGAAGATGCAGAATTTTCACAACAAATAGCATGCTTGATGTACTTCCAATTTTGGTGAAAAAGCTATGAATTTTACATTAGCTTGTCATTGGAGGGATGTTGTTCATTTTTGACAACTTTTTACTTAATAAATTCGATGCTTTCGATGCGATTAAATTTCGATTTTAAGGTGTTATTTTAATGTAGGTAGTGGATACCTATATATTTTGGCATCATGGATGGAAATATAAATAGAAAAAAATTGATGTAATTGAGCATTTATGAATTGATTTTAATGTAGTTATAAAATTTATGAAACAATGGTTGATTAATTTTAATGATTAAAAAATGTAAAAATTATTTGTATACCAATTTTTACAGGTTTTAATAAATTTTATAAAATTCAAAAAACGTAGGAAACAATTACATCAACGAAATATTTATAATTCAGTGTCAAATACCCATATTTAAAATCACATCTTCAGAGGTAGAAAAGATTCATTTGCAACTTTAGATGTGATTAAAATGTCATATGTAAAGATGCACTTCCATTATTTTTTGCTGGGTATAGACAATATGGATATCTAATGATAGATATTTTAAAGACCTTTGCAACGACGTATATAAGACCATAGTAAGTTGGACCTACAATGGGCCAAAATCGGAAAAAATATTTTTCAACCCGACTTTTTTTTCAAAAAAAAAATTAAAAAACAAAAAATTTGTAAATTTATATAGCTACCCAGCAAAAAATAATGGAAGTGCATCTTTACATATGACATTTTAATCACATCTAAAGTTGCAAATGAATCTTTTCTACCTCTGAAGATGTGATTTTAAATATGGGTATTTGACACTGAATTATAAATATTTCGTTGATGTAATTGTTTCCTACGTTTTTTGAATTTTATAAAATTTATTAAAACCTGTAAAAATTGGTATACAAATAATTTTTACATTTTTTAATCATTAAAATTAATCAACCATTGTTTCATAAATTTTATAACTACATTAAAATCAATTCATAAATGCTCAATTACATCAATTTTTTTCTATTTATATTTCCATCCATGATGCCAAAATATATAGGTATCCACTACCTACATTAAAATAACACCTTAAAATCGAAATTTAATCGCATCGAAAGCATCGAATTTATTAAGTAAAAAGTTGTCAAAAATGAACAACATCCCTCCAATGACAAGCTAATGTAAAATTCATAGCTTTTTCACCAAAATTGGAAGTACATCAAGCATGCTATTTGTTGTGAAAATTCTGCATCTTCTTCCTCACTTTTTTTGCTGGGTATCTTACTTCTTTTTTTTATTGGATAAAAGACGAAATGCGCAAGATAGGATTTGATTTTAGACCTATGGTTTCATAGGAAACTTTCATAGAATTTTCCGTATTTTAAAAATTTTGAGTTGACGCTCTTTAGATATATCCGCTTAGGTTGCTATAAATATTCGAGAAAATCGAATCACAAATGGCTGAGATATAAGCAAAGAACTACGACTACCTCGATTTTTGATCTATGTATATCTGGATTACTATGACAATATGGACAACTAATGATAGACATTTCAAAAACCTTTCCAACAACGTATTAACGCCATAGAAATTCTTACCGACAATGGGTGAAAATATTTTTCAACCAGAATTTTTTTATAAAAAAAAAAATTATTTTTCATTGAAAAATTGTTTTTGATGAAACAAAATGTTGTTTATCAAACAAATTTTTTTTTTCAACTAAAATTGTTCAATCTTTATCTTAAAATATACTTTGGTGAAGAAAATTACTTTAGAACTTAAGTAATTATAATAATTATGATATTTTACACCAAAAAACTCACACACTTTTGAAAATTCCATATTTTTAGATAAATAACGATACAAATTTACAAAAATCAATAATGGCATTTGAAGTTGAATTTAATAAATTATTAAGTGAAGCACCATTTGAAAATTTACAATTTGATCATATTAAAGGTGATCCGAAAGAAACAATTTATACTTCTACTAATATAAATAATTAACTCAAAAACATAGAAACAAATAGTTTAATAAGTTTTTAGTTTGATCTTTATTTTAAAAAAAAAAACTCTTAAATAACACTAGTTTATAATTTTTGTTTAATTAACTTTTAAAATTTAAACATTTGTATGTATGTATAACTAACCTAGTTAGTAGTTAACTTGTTTTATAATTTTAAATACTAAATTTTAACAATATTCTGTTGTTTGTATTGTAATGATTTGCGTGTTTTTGTCTATATGTTAAAAATTTTATTTAAAGTTTGACTTTAACTTGTTGTTAACAATATATATTTAGTAAGACTTTCAAAGACAATTAGTGGTTATATTTAAAATCAAAATGAATTCAAAGTTATAAAATTGTTCTAAAAAAAAGGTAATTAAGTAAATTTTCTTATTGTTGCATAACAACTACAAATTTTTTGAGAATTTTGTAAAGAAAGAAGTTTAAAGAAATTGATAATTTGTTTCATTTGTAAGTGTATGTAAAAAATCTATGTAAATAAGTTTATATGTGTTGAAATGAATTCGAAATAACAATATTTTATTATTAAATTATAAGTGATGTGTTTTGTAGATATTAAGATTTATTCAAAAAAAAAAATACTAAATTCTAGTTTAAGTTGTTTAAAACATTTTTTGTAATTGATTTGTTGTTTATAAGTTGTTATTCTTTCGAACATTTTCCTAGATTATTTTAATCGTTTTTTACAATTAATACTTATTTTAAACTAATTTACCAAGTGAATTCATATATAGAATATTTTTTGACAATTTCTTGTAGATATTTCTTGAAATTCAATTTGTAAATGTACATACATATTTAAAAAAAAATGAAGTCTTCGATACAACTATTGAAATAATAAATTGTTTGTTTTTGAATAATATAAATAAGGCTTTAAAATTCAATTTGAAATTGAAAATTACTTTGATATCGTACTTGTTTCTAATTAGAACTTGTAAAGGTAACAGCAATTGCAGAACATATTTAAAAAAATGTTCTTTCACTTATTTTAACACACTGTTAAGTTATATGAGTGTCTCTCCCATACAGTGTATAAACTGAAATGTTAAGTAACATATCAGTTTTCTTAAATTATTTTGTCTGCTTAATTCTGTTATTTTCCTATGTTTTTATTGGTAGACGTTTTTAAATCAGCAAATATTAGTTGTTGGTTATGTTAACCATTTTGAAAATTCAAAGATTACACAGATATGAATCAGCTGGTTCCAGTAATATGACAAGAAAATATTAAAATGGTTGTGGTAAAAATATGCATCACATTTGTTGCCTATTGAAAATTTTATTTTTTTTCTCGCTCTGCAAATTACAACCATTGAAAAGGGGTTGTAGAAAGTCTAAAAGTTTTTGTCTGCATTAAATAAAATAATCAGTCTTATCGTGTTCCCTTTTTTTCACCTCCGTGGATCCGCGACTGCAATAAAGTATATTTCCGATCCGTATAAGTTTAAACCAATATTCCGAAGCCCCATTATAAATTTCATATTAAAAATCTACATAATCAGCCCATGAATGTTTCAGCTATGTGAAAATTTATTAAATTATGTTTATAGTGATCTGTCAGAAATACTTTCTACAATATGTCTGTAAAACCTAGCCGAACAAGTCCATAAATGGCCAATAGCCCATACAAAATTTAGGTCTTTGCTAAAAAAAAAAATAACAACAGGGGCCAATTATCGCATTGGTAATAAAAAATAATTTTGAACGATTGTTAGCTTTCGAGTAAAAATTTATAAATTTTATAAATTTCTATTCATTTAATTCAATATCGAAAATAAGAAAAACTGTAATTTCCGAAAATGAATTCGCTCGTACACGATTACAAGAATTATCCACCAGTTAGCCCAAAGTGATCAACTCAATGATTAAATTACGTTTCGATCAATACAAGTTATACATTTTATTTATTCAAATCCGTTCGAATTTTATACTAATTCGAACTTTAATTTTTTTCTTTTCGAAAAATCACAAAAACATAAAATTTTTGGTTTTTTGTGGAAAATGTTATTCTGAAAATGGATAGGATATATTTTTTCTTTAAACTGTTAATCCTCTATTCCTAAGGTGTTCAATGCTTTAGGAGACTCACAAACCTTGACTTTTCTTCCGTGGAAATGTACAAATGAATTGTAGAAGTTGCTGGTTTAATACAGCTTCTTCTCAATCATTGTAGTTTTATTTAGATAAATATATTAACTATTCAAAAGACTTACGTCACAAATATTCACTGCTATTAAATATTTCTCATAAAATTAAAAAGCATACACAATTTAATTAAAACATCATTTTAATTAAGACTACAATGAAAAATGTAACAAGAAAAAAATGTGTGATTTTAAAATTTTAAAACAATTGCTTAAAAAAATAAATATTAAAATAAATTTAAAAAGAAAAAACTTAATATTAAACTACATTTTATAGGAAACTTTTTTAAAACTATTCCCTTCTCGTAAATTCATCTATACTAATATGTTGAGCCTGTAACATACTATAGAAAAGAGAATGTGTATTCAAAGCCAATTCTTGCGGTGTACCTTGCTCCTTAATTTCAGCCTGATCCATTACAATGATACGATCCATATTATGTAGGCCATTCAAACGATGAGCTATAAATATGACTGTAGAACTTTTGAAGGAAGAGCGCAAAGCTTGATGCATGGCGAATTCGGAATCGTTGTCTAAGTTTGAGGTGCCCTCATCAATACAAATGACTTTGGAATTTTTAAGTAAAGCTTTAGCTAGACACAGCAATTGCTTTTGCCCAGCCGATAGATTAATGCCACCCCTATCGAGTTTGCCATCTAAGCCACCCAAAGATTGCACTAAATAGGTGGCCGCTGAACAATTGGTAATAGCATGCCAAATTTCAGAGTCATAATATGATGAACGAGGGTCAAGATTTTCCCTAACAGTGCCCTCGAATAGAAAGGGTTCTTGCGGTATTATGCCAATGCGATCGCGCAAAACATTCAATGATAAAGTTTTCAAGTTTACGCTATCCAAAGTGATTTCTCCTTTACTTAAAGGAGCTATTCTCATTAAGGCCGCCAGTATGGAAGTTTTTCCGGCCCCAGTGCGCCCCACTATGGCTAAACGCTCAAAAGCTTCTGTTTTAAAGTTTAAATTTCGTATTGCTGGTGTCAGATGTTCCCTATAACATAGCTGGGCGTTTTTAAAGCTTAAAGCTCCTTGAGTAGGCCAACCGAAGGGCGGATTGAGGGAGCCCTCAGCATTATCTTCTCCCTCCAACTGTAAATACTGTTCGATGCGCTCAACAGCTACTAATTCTTGTTCTGTTTCGGCCACTGCATTGAGAACTCCTCCTAAAATGTGTGTAATACTTAAAGCATACGATATGGCTAAGCCTACTAAGCCAGGATTGGTAGCATGGGCTGAAGTAATGGCCGCCAAAATGCCGGCACCACCTACCAACAAAGCTCCCAACAACTGCAAGCGTATACTTAACCAATTTTGCGCCGACGAAGAGGTTAGTTGAGCCTTAATACTTTCTTCTAACTTGGCATGAAAATCACGTTGAAAACGAATACTTACACGCATTGTTCTAATGGTGACCAGACCCTGTAAGGTCTCAGTGAAATGAGTGTACAATGGCGACAGGGCATTACTCGAAAGACGCTTGATATCGCGAGAGGCATGACGATAGCGATGTTGTAAACTTAAATATACAGGAACCATGGGTATAACAATTAAACTTAACCAAGGCATGGCATATAAGCTTATAAATACTGAACCCACCAGACCCACTAATTGAGCCAATAAAATATTCAAAATAAACGGCAGGGAATCATCTACGGTGTAGGTATCAGATGAGAAACGATTTAAAATACGGCCCACTGAAGTGACATCAAAGAAACTAAATTTGGTCTAGAATAAACAAATATATTAGAATTATAAAACTTATGAAAAAAGAATTACATAATTACAGTCATACTTACATATATTACTTTATTAAGTAATTTGTCATGTATATATTTGGCGGCCTTCAAGCCGGCAAAGGCAAACAGAAAAGCTCTAGCCAAAGTCATTACGGAATTACTCAATGCCAAAGAAGCAAAAATACTCAAATAATATGCCGTTGTATGGGCAGGCGTTGAATCATTTGCTCCTTCTTTCCACAAGGGTGGCTGTATTACACGATCTAAAGAATTGTCGCTAGAGGTGTTATTATCCAATGTAGTGTCCGTTACCCAGTGAGCTAACCAAGCATCAGATAAGTTGCGTGTTACCTGCATAAACACCACCGACATGAGAACAATTAAGCCCAAAGGCGTTGTTACAGCTCTCCAGTAACAAGCAAATACATTCATAGATAAATTTCCATATTCTCTGGACTCCTGTAAGTATTAGAAATTAGTTTTAAATGGTGTGTTTGAATTTATAGTGATTTGTTTTGAAAATTACCTCTAGCATTATACTATCAACACTTTTCTTTTCATGAGCCATTTGTAATGCATCCAAATCTATGGATGCTCGTCTATCCATCATATCTGCCTCATCGTTGGAGTCTTCTAAACTTAGATCAATACTTTCAGACATGTATTCGCTAGGCGTTAATTTGCCGTTTTCAATGTGTAAAATCTGTCACAAAAAGGAATACAATTCGTAATTTTTTTAATTTTTTACCAAAAACGCGTTGTTTTCATTTTAGCTCAAAATATGATATTTTTACCAAAAACTCATTATGATATTTGTATACCCTTCAATATTAGTGGTAAGATTATATAAGAGTAGGTCCATAACAAAACGCAATTCCAATTTATAAGTTTCTACATTTTTAAATCTATGCCACTATTGTTAAAAACCATACCAAAGGTCAATAATAAGTATATATGAGGCCATCAACGCAAAAGTAGTGTAACCCACAATTTTTGTTGGTTGCTGTTCTAGTGTTACATGCAGTCCTTACATTACAACTATCAGCTACCTTTTGGTATTCAAAAGCAGATGGAGCGGAAAAAATCATTTTTGCACAGAGCATAATATAATGTAAGTTGAATGTACCACTAAGTAAATAGTTTGAGGTTACACCACTTTTGCGCGGATAGCCTCATATAACCATGTCCGTCTGTCTGTTGAAATCATCTTTCCGAAGCGCCCCAATAATTTACGGACATTTTTCAACCCGAATTTTTTTTTCATCAAATTTTTTCCACTAATAAATTTTTGAAAAAAAATATTTTGCCATACAATTTTTTTCATAAAAAAATTTAAATTTTGTTTCCTGAAACTATTTAAAAATTTTATTTTAAAGTATAATTTATTGAAGGGTATATAAGATTCAGCACAGCCGAATATAGCTTCTTTCTTATTTTCTAATAAAATGGCCACTTACCTGATTAGCATGATAGAATAAAGTAACACTACGTGTTACAATAATTCTAGTTTTATCTTTCAACAAATTTAAAATGCAGTGTTTAACAATATGACGCGCCACATGAGCATCCAAGGAAGCCAAAATATCATCCAACAAATAAACTGTAAACATAAAAAATAAAATGAATAAAGTAAATTGGTTTTACTGTAAAATATATTACTTACTTTTTTTATCCTGATATACCGCCCTGGCTAAAGCAATTCTAGCCCTTTGACCTCCCGATAATGTGCGACCATTTTCACCCACGCCCACCAAATCACCACCCAATGCCATTAGGTCATCATTTAATGCACAAGCAAATAACACAGATTTATAAAATTTCTCATCGAAAACATTACCCCACACAATATTGTCACGTATAGTGCCACGCTGCAGCCAAGGCGTTTGAGGTACATAACCAAAGCCTTTAAAAGACAAGAGATATTAAAATTTAACATACATTTATTTAGTATGAAAACAAAATCAAACCTGTGGTAAAATCTGGTACACATATTGAACCACCTAAGCAATTTATACCGGCTACAATGGCGGATATTAAACTACTCTTACCAGCTCCCACTGGACCTTCAATACACACAAGTTCACCCTAAAATAATATTAAAAATGCCAAAAGGTATTTAAATATTATGATTTAAATTATGAATTTTATTTGTTTTACCTTTTTCACTTCCATATTAATATTTTCCAATCTAAATGTTGTTGTTTGTACATCTTCATCGTTGTTAATCATATCATATTCAAAAGTAGTATCTTTGAATTGTAATACCACGGGTCGTTCATCGTTCGATGTCATAGAACTGCCTTTTATTATGGGATTATAATATGAAGAAAAATCAAGATTACGAAGCTGTAAAGAAATTTTTTAACAATTTACAAACGTTTCGAAATCGATTTCCATCACATGATTTAAATATACATAAATCAACATTTAAATGTTAATATAGTAGTATATAAAACTTACATCCATTAGTTCCTGTACACGTTTCACCGAAATCCATGCCTCTATTAAACCATTCAATACCCAAGGAAATGCATTCAATGGACCAATAAGTAAATTCAACAAAGCCACACTTGTATATGTAGTAGATGCTATCAATGGATTACCCATCCACACAGACACGCCAAACGTCAAGAAACACATTAGAACTGGAGTAGTAGCCCAAAAATAAACACACCAGGCGTCTAAATATTTGCGTTTAGCCAAAAAATTCATTTCATCTTTACGGAAATTTAATATTTTCTTAATGAACACATCTTCCCAGGCATTCAGTTTAATTTGCTTGGCACCAGTAATAGTTTCACTGGTAGCCGATATACGAGCATCTTTGGCTGTCATAAGACCTTGAGAATAATGGCCAATACGTTTGGCCAGCCAACGATTAATGGGTATAAGAGCAGCGGCAAAAATTACACCAGCTATAAAGGCAGCTCCCAGCTGAGTGTATAGTAAATACAGGGTAGTAAACAATTGAAATGGTATGCTCCAGAAGGAATGAAATGAAACGCAAGAGTTCACAATGCGGTCGGTATCAGTAGACATGAGATTTAATACTTCGGGACGGGCATCTTTTAAGCCACGGGCTTCCAAAGCTTTGCGATAAATGGCACTTACGACACCAATACGCATTTTCATGCCAATCATAGACATGCGCCAATTGAAGTGGCAAGAGCAAAAGGTGTCTATAAAAATGTCAGTATTTAATATGCTAAACAAATTTATATTATACAAAATCTACTTACATATCAGTTGGGTGCCAAATAAACCCAAAGCATACAAATATGGCAGCCAATTAAAATCATCTTCATTCGTATCATCTTTCGAAGATCCTTGTCTCAATAAACCACCCAGCAGCAAAGGACCAGCAAAACTTGAAATGTCTGCTATGAATCTTAATATACCAATCAAATAAAATTCTTTGCCAAATGCTTTGTGCAAAGCCCAAAATAAATTTTTCGATCTCGAAATACTAATCTGTATCTTTTCACTAATTCTGGGTATATTTAAAGCATCTGGCAAATCAAATAAATCGTCGATACGCCTTAGATTTCCGGCCACGCCTTTAGAGATAAGAGGCCCCACCCAATGGAAAAAGAACCGTGACAAATAATTAGCTTCATCCTGTGCATGACCCAAATGAGCTTCATTGAAATCAAAATGAAAGTGTGTGTAACGTGGTGATAGTAGTGATGTTTGTTCTGTATTAGCCTGTGGATAGCGTGCTCCTGTATAAGTAGATTTCCCAATGGGTATAAGTGTTAAACCATAACAAGTATCGAGTAGTAAGGTGGCTAAACTCCATGGCCACCAATCAAAATGTCGACTAGAACGTAGCCATACTGCATCCAAAACGAATATAGCCAACCACATGACTATAATGACTAAAGGTCCTCTGTGACTTAGTTCACCAAAATTTCGGGAAGTTAGCAGATAACCTTAAATAAAATATATACGATTTATAAACATATTTTAACAATGTTACAAGATAATTGTACAAGAATTGTACTATTTACATAAATATAGGCACTAAATGAAAAATGTCAATAAAAACATACAAAATTTAAAGTTCTCCAGAATTTTGAAATTCGCTTTAGTTTGGTTTTTGCATAGGTTTACAGATTTTCATTATTATCGATCTTAACCCTCTAGTTTACATTGCATTTAAGTTAAATAATCGTAGTAAAAACTTTAAAACAATATCTGTATGTACATATGAATAATTTTCTTTAAATAATATTACGACTATAAAACTATAATAAATTAAATTGTTTCGTGAATCCCCAACTCTTTAACTAGTTATAGGATAAATAAGTAATGCATTTTCAAATGGTGAAAAAATAAACATGCTCTGCATTAAAAATACCTGATGAACCCCCACATAATTAAGAAAGTTTTTTTATATTCTAGTATAATGTATATAAGTAAATATACTAAAATATTGAACTATTAATGTTTACTTATAATTTGTCAACTTACCACTGTGTACCACCCACATAACACATTCCGTACAAACGACCAGTATATCAGCCGCATACAATTTGACACCCAAACGATAAAATTCAAATAGTTTTAATACTGGTAATGAAGCCAAAAGAATTGTGGTTACTACGCGCAAATAAATGGCCCATAATTGTTTGCGATCTCGTGCTAAACACCGAGTATAGCTTCCAAAATGATATGCCGACACTGCAGCAAACAATGTATAAATTGGTAGTTGTAAAATAATTTCCTGAAAGCACGGTAGCAAATCATTTGAATCACTGGCAAATGGCCGAACTCCGGTAGAACAAAAATCAGTCCAGTTCCATCGAAAATTCCACACATCATTCACATTCATTTTGGTGGAACTTAAAAAGAAGAAAAGGTTTTTTATTACCATATATCAATAATTTCATCAAATTTTTCTTACTTTTTCAATGGCTATTTATGCAGGTGCTTATAATTTTATTTTTCCATGAAAATATTTGTATAATTTTCTTTATTTATTTTTCTCCAAAAATTGAACCCAAACGCCCTTCTTTGTTTTGATATTAATTCTTCGCGTCCATCAACATTGTACACCGCAATATAATGATAATAAAATGTATATTATATGACTAATAACTGTTTTATGTTATTTATTTCCAATCGGCAAAATAAAAATTAAATTAAACATTTGCCACAGTATCTAGAATGCGTCGTTGTCGCGTTTGTAAATCACATAAAATATATTAAACAGCTGATAAAATGACTGGAAACTTATCGAATTACTATTTTTACAAAAACAATTGGGTATATGGTTTACAAAAACAACAACTACTCTACGATGAATGCAACGAAAATGCAGACCAAAACAAATAGAGCAAAGAAAGAATAAAACATTTGTTTAGAATCAGTAGAAACAAAGAATAATGTAAATTAGAAAGCAGTGATTGCCAAGTATAAAAAGGTTTATAAAAAACGCGAATAAGGATTTTTTGGCGTTTTTAAAAAAGCAAAAATGTATGTATTTCGTAACTGTCTGCGATTTTTTAAAATTATTCACCATTAATATATTTAAAGATGGAAGATAAAACGTCTCCGTTCGTCCAAAGAGCAGCAATTAAGAGAAAAATTATTATGCGAAACCGCTTATCGAAAAAACCTTCGGTAAGTGCTACTATTTTTTTCTAGTTGTCGAGTACAACACCAAATTTTCTTAAATTTGAAAAACACCTTCAAAATCTTGAGTTAAATCTTTTTGCACTTATGTCAGTTATTTAATTGAATTGAAATCAGTTGATATTTTAAGTTTCTCAGAAGATTTAGAAAGAAGAAACTGAGACCTTATATGCTTTTTAAGTGACCTTGAGAAATCTGTGAACAAATTAAAAAAATGTATGTTTATTGGAGAAATACACACAGATTTCTCATGGTTACTTAAAAAGCACACACAGATTTCTCAAGGTAAGTAAAATCAAATTCTTAAGCTTATCAGATATATTAGCGGTGCCTAACAGCTTAAATAAAATACTTCTAATTGGCATTACTAAAATATGACTTATTTTTAACGTTATCAATTTTCTTTGAGTGAAGTATAACAAAGAAGAAGAAGTCTTCTCCAGTAAAAATAAATCGATTTAATAGGAAAATTCATAATAAATCTGCGGAAATTTTTATTATAACTATTAAAAAATTACAAAACTTACGACCCGATCAAAGTTCATTAATTTAGCAATTAATTCTATATGAAAAATATTTATATACTAACAATTTGATTGCGAAAAAGTGTATGTATATGTTAGCACAGTGTCTGCTAGAGCGTATGAATCACGTCATTGTAGAATAAATGTATTAGGAACTGACCACAAGGATGCGTAATACCACTAAAGTAGAGGCATTAATAGAAAGTTGCCGCAGTGAAGGCAAATGGCAAAAAGTAATAGAATTAACCGATGAGTTAAAAACTGGATCACCTAATAATGGTAATAATATAAATAACAATATTATGGAAAGATTAGTTATTGATATGAAGGCTATTGTTAAATTATGTCATTGACTATTTAATTTTGTTTGGTTTCTTTACACATAAGAATGTTTAGCTCACTTTCTGGTAGGCGAGGCCAGGTTAGAAAGTTATCTTGAGGACAATCCTCCAATTGAGAGTAATTTCAGCAAAGCAAAAAATGGCCTACAAGAATCAAGAAGATATCTTAATTTGGTAACTGGAGAAAATGGACAAAAAGCTGGCATTGCTTTGGATGCTTACCTACTGCTGGCCAAGCTTTGCTATGCTTGTGGAGAATATGAAAAGAGTTTGGAGAATTTTATAAAGGCCGAATTAAATACTTTGGCTGAGAAGGAATTGACATTGTAAGTAGTGAATTAAAAATTTTCTTTTGATAATCTAATTTTATAAATACATGTGTAATGCTTTGTTTTGTTATAGACGAAGTCTAAAAATCTTGGCTGAATCATATGCCATTAAAGGATTATGCTTGGAAAATCAAACGGCCAAACCAACATCAAAGTTTAAAAAGGCTGAAAAGGAAACGGAAATGGTGAGTCGCTAGTGTTTTATAAAAATGGCTGAAATTATATCTTAACTCTGCCTTGTAGATCTCGTGTTTCGAACGTGCAACGGATTTGGGATTATTATACCTTCAGGAACAGGATATTGCTACATACTCTGCTTCTGCCAACAATACGGGCGGTTCTACGTTGGCTATTAATGCCAGCGTTCAGCAATCTGCTAGTAACATGGCCATCAGTTCGACTATACCAGCAAATCCCTTAGAATTAAATAGACGCATGGGTGCAATACTGGAAACAGCATTACAGAGAGCACCAATAGTACTAATTAAAGCTGGTAAATTACAAGACGCTATTGACCGTTATCGCACCATGTTGAATGCCATCGAAACTAAAACGACACAATCTTTACGTTTAACATTAGCCAGACAACTGGCTGAAGTGTTGTTGAGAGGAGTATCGGGTACAATTTATACAGCACCATTTCAAAAGAAACAGGGAGCGAGCTCGGCTATAAAATCCTCAGGATCAGCAAAGAAATTATGGAAGCCCAGAAAATATGCTGCCAGAAATCAATTTGTGCCACGTAATCAACAAGAAGAGACTATATTGTTATTACTAATAGCAGAAGCTTTAGCTGTGCGGGATACAGTTTTATCACAGAGCCCCGAATTTCGTGTGGCACGTACGCATGCTATGGGTAACGCCACAGCCGTATACGATTTACTGACATTAGCCACTGTACGCTGGGGCCTCATACAGCTATTGAATGAATCTTTTGAAAAGGCTTTGAAATTTTCATTTGGCGAACAACATGTCTGGCGTCAATATGGTATTTCCCTAATGGCTGCTGGCAAGCATATGCATGCTCTAAGAGTTCTACAGGAAGCCATGAAACTTAATCCTGGTGATCATTTACCATGTCTTTTAGCTGCCAAACTGTGCTACGAATCATTGGGCCTCATAAAGGAAGGATTAGATTTCGCCCAACAAGCCCTGAAGAGAGAAACTAAAGGTCTAAGACCATCACGTTGTCAACTCTATGTGGGTATAGGCTATCAACAACTGGCCATACAGAGTATGCTAAAAACTGAACGCGAAAATTACCACAAACTTGCACTGGATGCTCTCGAGAAGGCAGTACAAAATGATGGCAACGATCATTTGTCCGAATACTATTTGTCTTTGCAATACGCTCTTTTGAATAACATTTCCGAAGCATTAACGCATATACGTTTTGCTTTAGCTCTACGTACTGAACATGCTCCCAGTTTACATTTATTTGCTTTACTTTTAACCGCTTCACGACGTCCACGAGAAGCTTTGGTTGTGGCCGAAGATGCTTTAGAAGAATTTCCAGATAATTTGAATTTATTACATGTCAAAGCCCACCTACAATTACATTTACAGGATGCTGAAATTGCTTTAGTCACAGTTCAGCGTATGCTGGCAATATGGCGTGAATTATACGAGGGTCAAGTTAATGTTGAAAACGAGGAAAAACATTCCGATACCAAGAGTGTTGTGTTGCATGTGCCCTCTTCTCAAATGTCTGATAAGGATTCGAGTAAGTTTGGTTACAAATATTTATATTATTATTTTTTGTTTGGTTTTACAGTGCCTAAATATGAAGTAGTCGAACGCAAAGTTAATATTACTATGTTGCGTTCATGTACTTCAGCTTTAAAGAGTTTGAAGCTGAAAATAAATACTTAGTTATAAATTTGTTCACTATTTAGAGGGTTCATATAAAGAAATTACTGTTCACATTTGCGGATAGTTCACCATAGTGAAAAACACATTAACCGCGAGTTCTATTTATATGTATTCTGCAAATCAACAAAATTTATCCACAAATGGCTGAGATACAGGCATCTAAAAATCAATAGATGGTCGATATATAAACAAAAAACAACGCAGTTTTTCAGAAACAGAAATCAGAAATCAAAAATTGTATGCTAAATACATTGTAATTCGAAACGATTTCCTTTCGAATCGAATTAGGGAGTAACCCTCCCTAATTCGCCGGCTAATTTCCGCATTCGCAATCAAAATAAATATCGAATGCTTATAAGCTTTCAAGTTAAAACTAGCTCATTATCGAATGTCATCTTAATAAATTTCTATACATTTTACAATCCTAAAAATAAGATAACTGGCACGTTCGAATAAGTATTCGTCCGTATTCAAATGAATTAGCCCCCAGGTTTTATTTTTTTTTTCAAAAACGTTTTTAAAAAAAATTTGGTAAAGAAAAATTTTTGGAAAAAAAAAATTTAACAAAAATTTTGTTAAAAAAAAAATTGGAAAAAAATATTTGATGAAAAATTTTTTTTTTTTCTAATATAAAAAAATGTTTGTGGTAAAAAAAATTCGGGTCAAAAAATATTTTTTACCCATTGTCGGTCTAAATTTCTATTGCGATATTAACGTGGTTCAAAATTCCTTTCATAATATGAAATTTTTAATATGGATATCATATTATGATATCCATATTAAAAATTGATAAAAAAAAAAATCGTCGTTTCTTGCTTATATCTCATCCATTTGTGGGCCAATTTTCCAAAATTTAAATAGCAACCAAACCGGGACTACAGCTGTTATATTGATGTATCATCAATCATGTATGTAAATTTGTATGTTGAAATTACAAACGGAATAACAAACTCATATATACCCTCACCACTCATGGTAAAGGTTATAAAACTACTGCACGTTTTGAAAATAATTATATACAAAATATTAAACCAATTACATAAGAAAATCTTTTAATTGTCATGGAATTATCAGTACTTACGAAAAACTATCTCTTTATTTTTGGTTTCGAACTCTTAAAAACTCCAAAAAAAATTATTTAAATTTTAAAGATTTTAAAAAATATTAAGGTCTCGCATCAAAGTCGAATTTATAATAGTAAGCCTTAACTTATATAAATTCTCCTTATTTCAAATCATTTCATATGCATACATCCATAAAAACAACTGAAAAAATCGGTCGAAATTCATTAAAAGAGATAAAATAAACTGTCACAACTTAATAACTCATAAATCTTCATATATGAAAAAGGAATATAAAATTTTAATTTTAAATAATTTTTCCGTATTTCATTTATCATTATAAAATATTGAGTAAAATTTTATCACATCATACTATAACAATTTGTCCGAAAATAAATACATCTAACAATGAAATCGCAATGTAATTTTCTATGATATTAAAACATACAATTTAATCTTAATAACTTTTATCTTTTTTAAACACAAATATTATTTCCTTATAATATTAAACAAAAAAAAAAACGAAATTTCGGATCATGTGTAATGAATAAACAAAAAATTGTAAGTTATTTACGCCTTCAGAAAACACTAACAAACGTTTTTACTTAATTACATTTTTTACTTAACACTTTCTTACTTATTCTAATTACAATTTGAGTACTTATAAAAAGCTACACTAAAATAATGCTTTAATATTTGTTTAAATATTTACAACATATTTCAAAATAAATAAAAAAAAATCCCATTTAAACAATATTTGGACTTCAGTAGGGATTGTTTGTAAAACAAATTTACACTATGTTAAAACATACATAAGTATTTATTAGTAGTGTTATTAAAATTAAGCTTGGTTTATTTTTAATATTTATTTTGTTTTTTTTTTATAATGTTTGAAGTTGTCTGCATTTTGGTTTAACTTTATTTCTATTAACTCTCTAAATGCTTTTGAAGTAGTGTATGGCATTGAAAAGTATGTATTTGCAATTTTAATTTTAAAGATTCTGTTTATGCGGCTTCTCTGGCGGCAGTATCCCGGGTGGAACAAGCTTTAAGTGAAGCAGCTAGTTCATTAAGTTCGTTTACACCGCGACCTGGACCACAAAGACCCTGGATGATACAAATTAAGGTATGAATGGGTATTTAAAATGATGTAGCATTTTATATTTATATTTTTTATTATAGATATGGCTACTTTTGGCTGATGTTTATTTAAATATCGAACAACCAGCTGAGGCTTTAAATTGTATACATGAAGCATCATCAATTTATCCCCTATCTCATCAAATAATGTATATGGTAAGAAAATAGTTAAATAGTTCCCAAATGTACAGTGAAATTGTATTAAAAAAAGGCAATACGTTATCATAAAGCTGTTCCTAAATAATTTCCAAAAAAAAAACAAAACCTACGCCTGTGCTGAATCTTAAATATAAGATAAAAATTGAAAATAATTTTTGTTAAAACCAATTTTTTGATGAAATTTTTGGTGAAACAAATTTTAGTGAAAAAATTCATTTCTATGGATAAAATATTAAGGGTATTCAAATTCACCCTTATTGATTTTGGCAAAATACTTTTGTGACTCATATGTTTCTTTCAAAATGTTTATATTTTAGAGAGGCCAAGTTTGCGTTTATTTAGAACAATGGAATGAGGCAAAACAATGTTTCCTAAATGCTGTTTCGGCCAATCCTAATCATACCGATGCTTTAAGAGCTTTAGGAGAAACTCATCATGTTTTGGGTGAACCCCGTTTAGCTGAGAAAATTCTAAAAGACGCCGCCAAGCTAGATCCCCATTGTCCAAAAATATGGTAAAATTTATATATAGATAAACATCGTAATGTAAACCCTATAAACACATAATTTTCTTTCTTTACAGGTTTACACTAGGCAAAGTTTTGGAATCATTGGGCGAATATACCGCTTCTGCAGATTGTATGGCTACGGCTTTACAACTAGAGCCCACATGCCCTATACTTCCATTCACCTCTATAGCATTAACATTTGAATAGATTTTATTGATTTTTTTTTTACATATAAAAATACTTTTTTAATATTTTGATGTTATTTTTTTTTATATTACACATATACATGTAAACATATACCTCTTTTTTTCTAATATTATTGTTAATTGTTATTTAGTATGGTGTCGTATAAACTGTATGATAATATTGGTTTTCATACGTTATCTGTTAAAGATAAACAAACTTGTATAATTTTAAGAAAACCTGAATTACAGTATTAACATGTAATGCGATAATTTTTCTTAAACATACAACGCTAATTTTCAATTATAAACCTGGTTAAATTGAATTTTTAATCATAATATATGTAAATCATTGTTAAATTTTTTGTTTTTTTTCTGTGTGCAGGATTTATAAGTACGTATACATTATTTTGTTAATTATATACAAAGTATATGCGATAATTAATATTTATTAATATGTATTAAAATGATATCAAAATAAACAATAAAAATATTGTTAGCAATATATATACTATATATTTGGTTTTTTCATAAGGGAGTACTAGTAGATTAGAAAATAAATATTTTACTTGTTTAAAAAAAAATCAATTCCACACACTTAAAGTTCCAGAGCACTTGATGAAACTTTCAACACTGGGTGCTGAGGAATCTTTTATGATTTAAATAGTGTTAACTATATCCAGATTTTCAGAGTATTTTATACCATTTTTTTTGATAAAATCATTCGGGTTAAAGAAATTGATAAAAAAAAATAGTTTCACCAATTTTAAACCCATTGTCACATTTTTCCATTGATATTTTCTCTCTCCAACTGTTCTGTGTGTTTATTCTATGCCACAACCATTGAAAACATTTTTGACAACTGTCATTTGTTGCATATCTGTAATAATCTGTGATGTATGTAGTTGATTTTTGCGAACTTGGCAGCACTGTTTATAAAAATCAAAACAAAAACAAACAAAATACAGCCTGACAAAATTTATTTCATTAAAGCATAAAATTGTACCAAAAAAGGTATTAAAAAAAACAAATATACAAAATAAACAAAAACTTTAATAAATAACAGTTACAATGACAACCACAACAGAAGAAACGGCCGAAAATGATGCAAAACAAAGTACCCAATCAAACGCTGGCAACAATACTTCACCCTCCACGCCACCTCTTCCACAAGAAATTATGGATATAATGGAATACTTAAGCTTGAACACCAACATAATATTTAAATCCCAACAGCGAGATGAACCCGAATTACAACAAACCGAAAAAGTTAAAGTGGCTTTAGACGTCTACCAAAGAAATCCCCAAACGTTTCTTATACGCTTTGGCAAATATTTGGAAGAAAAGCATTTACAAGATTTTGCTAGATTGTCAATAGCAGATAGTGACGAGGAAATGCACTTAATGGTAAAAGACTATCAAGGTAAACTAAAAACACGTCAAAGAGATGTAAAGAACAGACGTTATGCTGCCTTGCAAAAACTAATCAAAGAGGGTGAGTATTTCAGTGAACAAGAAATGATGAAACGACAACCTGAACTATATCAAGAACTATGGGGACAGTATTTAAGCAGCAAAGAAAAGCAACAACGTGATAGTTATGATGTAAGGAATACAACATTTTCGGGTATATTAATGCATAATTTAGAGCAGAAACAATTAAATGAAATTATGGAGAAGGCAGGACAACATAGTGAAGAAACTTCGCCCACATCAACATCAGAAGGCGCTGAAAAGGGAGTTTTAGACAATTTAGAAGAAGTTGAAATTCCTGCAAACTGCCGCCAGCAATGGGGTAATTTTGATAATGACCAAATTGCCTGTTCATCAAGTAAAATACAGTTAAAAAAATCACCTGTCAAAAAGAAAATAAACCCGACTCCAATTGAGGATCTAATAACGGCCGATGAAAGAGAACTATTAAGGCAGGAATTTATAAGTCAAATGCATCAACAATTTCTAACGGGGCAAGACGAGGATTTTGATTATGCCACTGTCGATGATAATACTCAATTCGATGATTTAAATATAATAAATCAAGATAAAGAAGATAGGTATTTCGAAGAAAGTGATGATGATGATGACCATGATAACAATGTACAGCAGCAACAGAATAAAAGTATTCAAAGTCGATCACCAAATAAAATGGAAGAAGATGACGAATCCGAAGATGAGTTAGATGTTTACATGTCTCATTTGAACAAACATCATAGTCTACAGAAGTCGAATTAAGTTGTAGTTTAAAAGTTTTTTTATTATTTTTTATTATGTTAAACAAATGTAATTAAATTTCTTATTTTTTAATTTTACCCAGCAAATCTTTATAAGATCATTTAAAGGATTATTTAAAATACAACAATAAAACTACATAGCAAATTAATTAGAAAATCGTCAAATTCATTTCTTTAATATTTAAAATAGTAAAATGCTTGTAAGATGTTACATAGTTTACACAACTTTTTTTTGCTTTAATAACTTTAGGTATAAATAATTCTCTTGAAACTGTCACAAAATGAGAATTACATACTACTATCCAAAAAAAACTTATACTGATGAGAAAAAGAACACTGATTATTAAAATATATGTATTTAAAAAAAAACTCTTGTAATTCAGAAATAAATAATAAACCACATTTTTATCTGCCTCGGCCACGACCTCGAGGAAAACCACGTCCACGACCTCTAATAATTTTACTATTAGCCGGTGGACTCTTAGGTCTTAATGACTCAATACGTGTAGTGCATCCCGTGGCAGGGGCCTCAGCAAAATATGTTTGATAAAGTTCGGCATTAAAGTTTGAGTTGGTTAGTTCAGGTCCAACAGTTAACCAACCAGGTCTAATGCTGGAATCTCGGCCAAATAAATGTAAACGTCTGCGACCCAAACAAAAATGTTCAATAATATGGAAAATTTCAATGGGTTTTTCAAAGGAACCAAATTCATCTTCCTCGGATATTATTAAATCAATATCAACGTTAGCGTGTATAAAATCGCCGTCAGTCGAACGCCTTACGGTGCCTTTAATGCCCATCAAACAATGTTCTTTAGTACGTTGGAAAACAGCCTTGGGTTCTAGTTGTTTTGAATGTCCGGGCTTATTGATATTGGTGCGTATCCAGCAAATGTCCTCGCAACGCCTAAAGCCCCACTTTTTCAAGCAATTCCGACCCATATCCAAACCCTCGGATGAGCCACACCATAGGAAGACAAATGAACGATGTGCAGCCACTTCGCCAACATCAAGATCTTGAAAATAGAAATTTATAAAATAAAATCCTTTGAAGTGTCATAGAAAACCCACTTAATATTTCATCCCAATTCCAAAATACTCTGGGAGCTCCTCCCACTGTAGCCACCGAAGGCGCTGCTCTGGCATACTCCTCTAAAGGTGGCTCTATAAGGATAACATCGAACTTGGTCCCCAATGTTTTAATATCTAAATTTTTTAAGTCGGCTTTTAAATACATGGGTGCCGAAGCTGTATCTTGTATTAATTTGTCCTTGAGCCTTATAAGTTCCCTTAATTTTGGATACTCTTCAAAGCGATCGGCTAAACCAACATCACGTATAAAATTTTGTGGTCTTTGACCAGTATCGACAAAATGTTGGCAGTAATCATTATGTGGATTAGATGATTGTGTACCCTAGAAATTTTCAATTTAATTTACAATTATATCTTGTTGCAAATCTCATTACCTTTAAAAATGTCGATGAATCCCTATAAATAATTTCTCCAGGTGTCTTTTTCGCCACCACTCCCTCATCATCGTCCTGGCCGGACCGTTGACTGTTGTGGGCAGCAACACCTTTAAGAGCACTTGTTCCAAAACTGCCGGAACTTAAGCTAGCACTAGGATTTGAATCATTTCCTGTACCCAAAGCAATCTTCAATTCATCGACACTCGATAAACCAAGCTTTAATACAAAAAAAAACAAAATAAATTTTATAAATAGTGCAAAATTTTCTTAAATTTGCAAATAGTTGTCGTCTCCTACCGTTTGTGCTAACAATTGTTTACGTTTGCGAGAACGCTCCTGAGAGCTTTTTAAAACATCACTCATTATTAGTGCTTCGTTAGAGCACTAATAATTGTTGATTATTTTTTACTACAGACAATTTTTATATACTTTTGTTTAAAAAAATTTATAAAATTACTTATTAAAACAATGCGGCAGTGTTGTAGAAAAATGAGAGCGGCTTTTTATTACAAGTAACGTGCGTTGCCAGACTATTCGACAAAAAATCTAAATAATTTTTTATAGTGTATTGGATTAATTATTTTCAAATCAATGAAATAATATGTAAACAAAATAATTTGGAATAGTTATTTTCTTAAAAAAATTATTGACAATATATATCTTTTGGAAAAATCATCATCAAAAATATTACAAACATCAATCTGGCATCACTAAAAGTAATTTTTGGCATCACCTTTTGAATAGCGCTAATTCTCTACATTATATATGATTCACAATAGGTGGTAGAGCTGCCAGTATTAGAAAATACTTGATATTTTTGAAACTCAATGTCTCACTAGTACCCACTTTACGTCTGCCTGAAATCTAGTTTAAATTAGATTTCATTCACAATCTAATTTATTTTAATAGATTCTAGTTTTTAATGGGATTTTTCCAAAATCCATTTTAATTTTACTAGATTTTATATTTTTCAGTGTGTTAATAAAATCGCAGGTGTATTAAATTTTTTTTATTGCCTTTATTCTTATTTCTTTTATTTGGTTGTAAAAATGTTGTATACAGTTTTCGTAAAAGTTTTGATTATGTTAAATTATTTACAAATTGTCAAATGGATCGATTTTGATAAAAAAAAAAATAATAAGCCATTGATTAAAAAAGTATTCTTGAAATCGATCGAACTTCATTAAAAGTACTATCACCATCAACATTTATTAAAATACAAGCTGTTTTGATGATCATGATTCTTTTTGTAAAACCGATATTATGCTAGGTATACACGTTACGATAAGTCGTACGATAAATCGTATAAGTATGAAATTAGTAATGTGTATCATGTTGTCGTACTAACGAAGTACGAAAATCAAAAATTTTTGATTTTTGTGATATTTTTATTACTTGTCATTTTTTTCAAAGGAAATAGTACGATTTGTAGTAACGTCTATCACAAAATCGTACTTCAACTCATACTACGATTAGTACGAAAAATAGTATCGTGTATACCCAGCATTACATATTTGATGCAAATCCCCTTTCCGCATTTCCCCAGATATTGACAACACTTTCACAATTGTTATCTTGACATCTGTCAAATGCTTCTTCTTTCAATTGTATTCAGAGAGCGAAGTTTTTTTCGTGTAGTGTTTTGTCGAGGTGCCTACAAAAAGAAAAATTTAACAATTTTATCTATTTAATTTAAGTAGTTTTAATTAATACAAACAGCAATATGAAGGTTTTACACAAAACATTGCTGTTTGCAGTGATATTAATGGCTGGCTTTTTAATATTGAATACAACGGCTCAAAGTAAACAAAAGGTAAAATGAAGTGGTTGTTGTATCAAACGGAATTAATCAACTAAATACAGGGTGTCTATTAGGCCACGTCATTGTGGTTGTAATAAAAATAAAACACAACCCGATAAAATGCCGGTTGATTGTGAGACAATCAATGTTCATCATGTTTTTATATTTCTAGGCCGGTCTGTCCATATCGGAAAAGGTGCAAAACTTAATGGAGATGAATAATAAGAAGGCACTTTTGCGTTTCAATGGACAAAAGTTTAGAGAATATGTTAAGAATTCACCCCGTAACTACTCGATGATTGTTATGTTGACCGCTCTAGCACCCTCACGCCAATGTCAAATTTGTAGACACGCTCACGATGAATTCCAAATTGTCGCACAATCCTATAGATTTTCACCGATATACTCGAACAAAGTATTCTTTGCTATGGTAGATTTTGATGAGGGTTCTGATGTATTTCAAATGTTACGCTTGAATACTGCACCGGTGTTTATGCATTTCCCTGCTAAGGGTAAACCAAAGGCTGCTGATACCATGGACATACATCGTGTTGGTTTCGCTGCTGATGCCATATCAAAATTCGTGGCCGAACGTACTGATATACAGATTCGAGTATTCCGTCCTCCCAACTATTCCGGTACTGTTGCTATGGTCACTTTGGCTGCCCTGGTCGGTGGTTTCCTGTATATGAGACGTAATAATTTGGAATTCTTGTACAACAAATCTATATGGGGTGCCATAGCGGTGTTCTTCTGTCTCACCATGATTTCGGGACAAATGTGGAATCACATACGTGGTCCCCCATTGGTACATAAGTCACAAAATGGTGGTGTTGCCTACATACACGGCTCATCACAAGGTCAATTAGTCGTAGAGACCTATATTGTTTTAGGTTTAAGTAAGTTGGTATTTAATATATTTCTCAGTTCCACTCTAATTGAATTTTATTCTCGCTTTTTTAGATGCTTTAATTTTCTTTGGCATGCTTTTGCTCACAGAAGCTGGCAGTCAAACAGACCAGCGCAAGGGACGTATCATGGCTATAGTTGGTTTAGCCTTTTTGGCAATTTTCTTTTCATTTCTGTTATCGGTGTTCCGTTCAAAAGCTCAGGGTTATCCCTACAGGTATATACATATGCTAAACTTTCTTTGTATTTCTATTGTTGCTAAATTTTCTGTTTTACTGCTTTCAGTTTTCTATTTAAATAAAATTAATGCACTGAGTTCAAAATTCCTGGAGACGATAATAAATAAAAATTATAGAAATATCATAGAAATTGCCTATATGTTTCAGATTTTGATGAAGTAATGTTTTTGTTTGTATAAAACATCTTAGAAAAACAATAAAATTATTTTTTTTTTATTAATTTATTAATTAAAAGGATAAGATGTAATAAATTTGAAATTAAAGTGAAAAATGTTATAGGTTTTCATGTTTGAGTAACAATAACAGTTGTTTAATTAGTTTTGAGCAAATTCTGGTTAAAAGCTGACAATTGATCGTATCGGTAAGACTATAATTTGTTAGGAATCCTTTGTGTTATTTATATAGATTTTCTCCGATTTTCCTTTCATGCTATGGCATTAAAAATAACATATACGAGAGTTATATTCGGTTGCCGAATCTTATAACTCTTCACTAAAGTATGCTTTAAGATAAATATTGAAAATTGTTTTCAATCTCACAAAATTTGGTGAAAAAAAATCGGGTTAACAAAATCAAAAAAAAATTTAAATCAATAAATAAATTTAATTCCATTTTAACCCATTGTCGGTTCGAATTTCTATGGTCTTTGAGTTGTATATCATTAGATATCCATATTGTCTATGTTAATGACTTAGTAATCCAGATAAAAAAAAATTGAAGTTTTTCACATTTGTGGGCCGGGACTATTTTCCCGAATTTAAATAGCTATCTAAGCGGTACTGTTGATGTATCAATCATGTAAGTTGATTTCAACATACAGACGGACATGGCTATATATAACCCGCTATCTATAACGATCTAGAATATATTCTTTATTGTTGTGTAGAATGACAAACTTATATAAAAACCAAAAGATACAATTTGCTTTAATCTCAAAATTATATTTAAATAAATAAGTTACATTGTTTAATTTTAAATAGAATGTGATATGATTTCGATAAAATTATATTATCAATATATAGTTTCCTTTACAAAATAAAAGGTATTAATGCTTTTCTAAATTTTGGATAATTTTTAAAGTTTTCCTTATACCATTTGTGCGTTAACAAAGCATTCATGATCTACAATAAAAGATTTGATAAGCGTTATTAACATTATTTTCAATCGAAAAACTACAATATAAAATACCAACCTGATTACTTAGTACCCATAAAACTACCAATTTCCAAGTAAAACTCTGGCTTAAAAGACCCCATAAAACAACATACATCATAATTTCGAAGAACATATGAGGCGAAGAAATGAAATTGAAGAAGCCACCTGAAGGCAAGAGGTGTTTTTCTGTAGCCACTTGACCGGTTTTTGCATCTTTGCGTAAATTGACTAGAATCATGTTAGATTTGTACTGTTGGGACCAACTGAAGTGGAACAGGAAAATGCAAATGTATTGCACTATTGAAATTTTGCTAAAGCTGAAGGAAGACGGAGCTGAACCTAGAAAAAAGTAATGTTAATAGATAATGGTAAACATTTAAATAGCATCTAAAATATATTTACCTCTGACAAAACCTTCGGTGTTAGTGAGCAAAGCCAATATGGCAGCAAAATAATGCAAATAACCCACCATATAGTGAGACAAATTAATTTTACTCTTCTTGGAAAATATTTGCACAAAGTTGGTTTCATAGAAACGTCTGGCACACTGTAATGTCATCAATACGATGGCTACCAATGCACTATTGGAGTCTACCAAGACCTTACGATTAGCAGCACCTCCGGCCACAAAATCCAAAAACTCTAAAACATATTCCGGCGCTACACTGTGCATTATTATACCCTTAAGTACCAAGTATAAGGCCAACATGGACCAGCTAAAGGCGAACACATAAAAGTGCGCAAACCATGATTTTGGTACTTCCATTTTTGATACTAACTTATCTTCCGCTCCCTTGTGACAATGTTTGCCATACCGAAATGATTGTTTAATAAATGTTGGTAGCATAGGTTCCACCAGATTCATAAGACTTCCAAATATTACTATTATTATAGTAAAGCCAATAAAAATTGTATTTATTATATTAAGATTATATTTGTCTATTAATTCGTAGACATCTTTTAGAATTTTGGCCAACATGTTGTAGTGTTGACACTTTTAAGCGACACGGTTTAGATTATTTAATTGAAGATTTTCATTCAATATCGGCAATTGATTTCTTATCAGCAATAAAACTTTCTTTTTTTTTTTGTTTAACTAGTGCACATACAAATACATTTGTTTGGTTTCGATGGCTATTGTGAATTGTTAGAAGAATGTCAAACTCACCCTCTCTTTGTAAATCACTTTTGAGCATGCTCCAAATATAGTAATGCCAGATTGGAAAATTGTAAAGAAGAAAATGGTTTTTAATTAGTGTAATGAGGAGGAAATACAAATTTTCGACAAGGCATCGGATCTAATGCGTTCCAATTTGGTTAAAATTAGTAAACAGGTTCTTTATGATCATATAAAAATGTATGTTGCTCAAAAGTTTTAAATTTGATATGTCTTTTTTCAAATCGCTCAATTTTAACTGTATAAAATAACTTTTTTAATGGTTATCTAATTTTTACAATATTGGTCTCATAATAATGTTTTTATACCCTAGTTTCAATATGAATAAAACATTTTTTCGTCCGGCACTGGCTGGACTAATTATAATAATAATAATAGTTATTAGACATAAGATTTGAACACTTATTGGTTAGTCTGCTTTTAGACACAGCAAGTTTCAATATATTTTCCTTAATAGCTTATTTTTTTTGAACACATGAATTGAACCAACAAATTGTTCTTGAACAAAGGATATCTCAAAATAGGTGTCTTCCATTTCCTAAATATAATATTCAACATCAAAAAATCTAACTTTTTAACTTCTATAAGTTTAACTTTTTATTGTAAATATTGGTTAATATTTTAGATATTAAGTAATTGATATATTAATTCAAACCATGACTAGTTTCTAATGATATATAACTAATGATAGGCAAAGGTTTTCTTTATAATTATTTTCAACATTAGTTAATTTGAGTGTTAATAATTATAAATTATGTATATTAAATATGTGTTCTGGTTTCAACTTCATTTCTTCATTTCCATTTAACAATACAAAATACGTGGAGTTGTTGGTTGTCAAATATCCACACCGCTGCGAGACAGAGTACCGCCCTTATATGGTGGAGGTTTGGGACGCAAATAAGTATTGGGTGGGCTATCGGCTTGATAATAGCTGTTGGGACTTGTTATGGAAAATATGAATATTACATTTTTTAATTGGAACCATTATAAAAATTCAAATGTTATTTATTATACCTTTGCGAGCGCATGCTAATATTGTCCAATAAACAATTTGGATCCTTTAGACTTTTAAGAGTAGTAACGGGTTGAGAATTTGTATCCGAATATTGAACCATTTGTACAGTCGATGATGTGGTAGGATAAGAATCCTTATAGCTAACGTAAATATAAAATGAAAATTGAAATAGTGTTATTTGCATGATTTTATAACTTAAGAAATTAATTAAAAATTAAATAACTTAAGAAATGCACCTTTTATTTCTATTATCTTCAATTTCTTTTTCATCTTCTGATTCAGAGTCATGTGCAGAATTAACACATTCTTCCTCACAAATATGAAAAATATTATCGAAAAAGTATTCCGATTGAGGATCATGTCTAAAATGAATAAAAATAATAAATAAAACAATAAGAAAAATAAAAACGAAAACAGAATAATTCAGAACAAATTATAGACGAATTTTGAATACGAGAACGCCTTTCGTTTAATTTAAAAATAAGCTGAGCCTATATTTCAATAAACAACAAATAAAAACCGAAAAAAACTAACCACTTCAATTTGAAATTAACGCAAATTCTTAAAGTACTTACAATTTCTGATGTTTGAAACACAAACTAGCCGTTAGAATACCGCATAGTACACCAAATATCATGCCTGGTATGGCAAAAGCAAATGCAAACTCATCAATATAATTTCGCACGGGTACATCAACTCGAGACAAGCCATGCCAACGATCTTCACGTCTCCTCAAGTTTCCAGTTTCAACCATATTGGCATTAACCTTATTGCTATTGGAACTATCATGATTATGATGTAAAACTTCAGGATCAATTTCAGCGCCCACCATCTTAAAGGCACACCAATCCAGTTTGAAACCAACATTTTCGAAAATCTTTTGCACAGAAGTACGTTTGTAGGTGCAGGAGGGTAGTTTGTAGAGAGGCCGTACTTCCTCCTGCAACTGCTTAAGGCGCTCGGAAAATTTGGCAAAACTACCCAAGTGGACAATGACTCTATAATTCAATAAAATAAGCAAAAGTTTATTAATTTGTAGTTAACAAAATGATTAAAATTTTACCCCTCATGTTGTTGAGGCCTCAAAGGCACACGTCCACCCATATTTACTGCCGACTCCATAAAAACTAAACTCAAATCAGCCTCACTTTCTGGCCACAAGTCTTTACGGAAAATATTGCGTAAATTCTCCACTCTACCTGGATCCATTAAATGTACCCAATTTAAATTATCGATTTTCATTTGTATAACATTGGGCGCATGAAATTTGGGTTGTATTGTTATCATCAACTCTGCGCGTCTGGTTTCATAATTTTGTTTATTAAGCGCTACAATCTCCAAGGTAATGGTCTTGGCTGCCAATTCTGCAGGTGGCGTGCCATAGAGAAAGCCAGCATGGTGTTCCTGACTATACATATAACGCATCCAAGAGGGTAAATCTGGATAGGATTTCAACGAAGGTGTATAGCGAAATTGTTCATTAATCACTTGATGTGTCCAATTGAACATGACGGGTTCAATTTTAAATGTATACAATTCCCCCACAGATGCCTGATCTAAAAGTTGACCCTTGGAGGCCATCATCAGACATGACAAGGTTGTTATTGAAACCAATAATTTAAATCGACAGAACATTTTTTATAATTTATTTTAAGAAATAATTTCAATATATTAACATTTCGTTAGTGCTTAAACTTGTTTAATTTATACGCTGTTCTTTATTAAATAAATGGAGTAAAATTGTTTATAACAATTCTAAAATAATTTTAAGCAAATTTTCAGCGTGAAAATAAATTTTCTTTCAGTTGTGTATCTGCGAAAATAGTTTTTGCTTATATTTTTGGTGGGGTTGTTATTGTTGTTATTGTAAATATATTTTGGAGCATATTCTATGATGAGTACGGTACATATATATTTTACGGTAATTGAGAGATGTAAACAGAGAATATAACGGACACATTTTAAGCAACCCTGTTTTTGTAACATAAAAACGTGATGCCAGATGGAGCTCCTTTTCTCAATTAAACGCTTATTAACAATGTTATTAAGGATTTTATGTGCTGTTTTTCTATAGCGAACGAGTACTTTGAGTGGAAATTTAACATGTGTTTTGTTATTGTAAGAAAAACAAAATACATGTAAAACGTTCACTCAAAGCACTCGTTCGCTATAGAAAAACAGCACATTCGATTTTTGAGTTTTTTTCAAATGAAAAATCGAATTTTGGTACGAAATATACGTGATCACAGATCGAGCTGTTTTTGTCGATTAAACGCTTATTTTTGAGTTTTTTCATATGGAAAATTGATTTTTAGTCAGAAATATAAGTGATCACAGATCGAGCTGTTATTGTCGATTACACGCTTATTTACAAAGTTATTTAGAATTTAAACTTTTTGAGTTTTTTTCATATGAAAAATGGATTTTTGGTACGAAATATGAGTGATCACAGATCAAGCTGTTTTTGTCGATTAAACGTTTATTTACAAAGTTATTAAGGATTTTAGATTTTTGAATTTTTTTCATATGAAAACCCATTTTTGGTCTGAAATATGAGTGATAACAGATCGAGCTGTTTTTTCGATTAAATGCTTATTAACAAAGTTATTAAGGATTTTCGATTTTTGAGTTTTTTTTATATAAAAATCGATTTATGGTCAGATGGTCATGTGTGATCACAAATCAAGTTGTTTTTGTCGATTAAACGCTTATTTACAAAGTTATTAAGGATTTTAGATTCTTTAGTTTTTTCATATGAAAAATCGATTTTTGGGACGAAATATGGGTGATCACAAATCAAGTTGTTTTTGTCGATTAAACGCTTATTTCCAAAGTTATTAAGGTTTTTCGATTTTTGAGTTTTTTTATATTTAAAATCGATTTATGGTCAGAAATATGTGTGATCACAAATCAAGTTGGTTTTGTCGATTAAACGCTTATTTACAAAGTTATTAAGGATTTTAGATTTTTGAAATTTTTCATATGAAATATCGATTTATTGTCAGAAATATGAGTGATCACAGATCGAGCTGTTTTTGTCGATTAAACGCTTATTTACAAAGTTATTAAGGATTTTAGATTTGTGAGTTTTTCGTATGAAAAATCGATTTTTGCTCAGAAATATGAGTGATCACAGATCGAGTTGTTTTTGTCGATTAAACGCTTATTTCCAAAGTTATTAAGGATTTTAAATTTTTGAGTTTTTCATATGAAAATTCGATTTTTGGTCAGAAATATGAGTGATCACAGATCGAGCTGCTTCTGTCGATTAAACGCTTATTTACAAAGTTATTAAGGATTTTAGATTTTTGAGTTTTTCATATGAAAATTCGATTTTTGGTCAGAAATATGAGTGATCACAGATCGAGTTGTTTTTGTCGATTAAACGCTTATTTCCAAAGTTATTAAGGATTTTAGATTTTTGAGTTTTTTCATATGAAAATTCGATATTTGGTACAAAATATGAGTGATCACAGATCGAGTTGTTTCTGTCGATTAAACGCTTATTTACAAAGCTATTAAGGATTTTAGATTTTTGAGTTTTTCATATGAAAATTCGATTTTTGGTCAGAAATATGAGTGATCACAGATCGAGTTGGTTTTGTCGATTAAACGCTTATTTACAAAGTTATTAAGGATTTTAGATTTTTGAGTTTTTTATATGAAAAATCGATTTTTGTTCAGAAATATAAGTGATCACAGATTGAGCTGCTTCTGTCGATTAAACCCTTATTTACAAAGTTATTAAGGATTTTAGATTTTTGAAGTTTTTCGTATGAAAAATCGATTTTTGGTCAGAAATATCAGTGATCATAGATCGAGCTGTTTTTGTCGATTAAACGCGTATTTACAAAGTTATTAAGGATTTTAGATTTTTGAGTTTTTCATATGAAAATTCGATTTTTGGTCAGAAATATGAGTGATCACAGATCGAGTTGTTTTTGTCGATTAAACGCTTATTTCCAAAGTTATTAAGGATTTTAGATTTTTGAGTTTTTTCATATGAAAATTCGATTTTTGGTACAAAATATGAGTGATCACAGATCGAGTTGTTTTTGTCGATTAAACGATTATTTACAAAGTTATTAAGGATTTTAGATTATTGAGTTTTTTCATATGAAAAATCGATTTTTGGTATAAAATATGAGTGATCACAGATCGAGCAGTTTTTGTCGATTAAACGCTTATTTCCAAAGTTATTAAGGATTTTAGATTTTTGAGTTTTTCATATGAAAATTCGATTTTTGGTCAGAAATATGAGTGATCACAGATCGAGCAGTTTTTGTCGATTAAACGCTTATTTCCAAAGTTATTAAGGATTTAAGATTTTTGAGTTTTTCATATGAAAATTCGATTTTTGGTATAAAATATGAGTGATCACAGATCGAGCTGTTTTTGTCGATTGAACGCTTATTTACAAAGTTATTAAGGATTTTAGATTTTTAATTTTTTTCATATGAAAAATCGATTTTTGGTCTGAAATATGAGTGATCACAGATCGAGCTGTTTTTGACGATTAAACGCGTATTTACAAAGTTATTAAAGATTTTAGATTTTTGATTTTTTTTATATGAAAAATTGATTTTTGGCCAGAAATATGGGTGATCACAGATCGAGCTGTTTTTGTCGATTTAACGCTTATTTACAAAGTTATTAAGGATTTTAGATTTTTTTTGTTTTTTCATATGAAAATTCGATTTTTGTTACGAAATATGAGTGATCACAGATCGAGTTGTTTTTGTCGATTTAACGCGTATTTACAAAGTTATTAAGGATTTTAGATTTTTTTTGTTTTTTCGTATGAAAAATTAATTTTTGGTACGAAATATGGGTGATCACAGATCGAGCTGTTTTTGTCGATTAAACGCTTATTTACAAAGTTATTATTGATTTTAGATTTAGAAAAATTGATTTTTGGTACGAAATATGAGTGAGCACAGATCGAGCTGTTTTTGTCGTTAAACCCTTATTTACATAGAAAAATTGATTTTTAATCAGAAATATGAGTGATCACAGATCGAGCTGCTTTTCTCGATTAAACGCCTATTTACAAAGTTATTAAAGATTTTAGATCATTGGTAGGCAAAAAGAGGCATTTAATTTGTGTGCTCTTTTGGGTAAAAAATAAAATATCCACAACAACATCAAGAAATTGAATGAATTGTGTGTATTTTTACGCTCTATTACGCTGTTTTGTTCACATTCGGGTTGTTTGACGAAAATCATCGTAACCTGAACAATATGAACGCTTACCATGGTTTTAGATTTTTGAGTTTTTTCATATGAAATATTGATTTTTGGTATGAAATACGTGTGATCACAGATCACAGCTGTTTTTGTCGATTAAACGCTTATTTACAAAGCTATTAAGGATTTTAGATTTTTGAGTTTTTCATATGAAAATTCGATTTTTGGTCAGAAATATGAGTGATCACAGATCGAGTTGTTTTTGTCGATTAAACGCTTATTTCCAAAGTTATTAAGGATTTTAGATTTTTGAGTTTTTATATGAAAAATCGATTTTTGTTCAGAAATATAAGTGATCACAGATCGAGCTGCTTCTGTCAATTAAACGCTTATTTACAAAGTTATTAAGGATTTTAGATTTTTGAAGTTTTTCGTATGAAAAATCGATTTTTGGTCAGAAATATCAGTGATCATAGATCGAGCTGTTTTTGTCGATTAAACGCGTATTTACAAAGTTATTAAGGATTTTAGATTTTTGAGTTTTTCATATGAAAATTCGATTTTTGGTCAGAAATATGAGTGATCACAGATCGAGCTGCTTTTGTCGATTAAACGCTTATTTACAAAGTTATTAAGGATTTTAGATTTTTTTGTTTTTTCATATGAAAATTCGATTTTTGGTACAAAATATGAGTGATCACAGATCGAGTTGTTTTTGTCGATTTACAAAGTTATTAAGGATTTTAGATTTTTGAGTTTTTCATATGAAAATTCTATTTTTGGTCAGAAATATGAGTGATCACAGATCGAGTTGTTTTTGTCGATTAAACGCTTATTTCCAAAGTTATTAAGGATTTTAGATTTTTGATTTTTTCATATGAAAAATAGATTTTTGGTAAGAAATATGAATGATCACAAATAGATCTGTTTTTGTCAATTAAATCGTATTAAACATCGATGTTTGTTCAGAAATATGAGTGATCACAGATCGATCTGTTTTTGTCGATTAAACGCTTGTTTACAAAGCTATTAAGGATTTTAGATTTTTGAGTTTTTCATATGAAAATTCGATTTTTGGTCAGAAATATGAGTGATCACAGATCAAACTGTTTTTGTCGATTAAACGCTTATTTACAAAGTTATTAAGGATTTTAGATTTGTGAGTTTTTCGTATGAAAAATCGATCTTTGCTCAGAAATATGAGTGATCACAAATAGAGCTATTTTTGTCGATTAAACGTTTATTTACAAAGTTATTAAGGATTTTAGATTTTTAAATTTTTTAATATGAAAAATTGATTTTTGGTACGAAATGTGGGAAACAGAACGAGCTGTTTTTGTCGATTAAACCCTTATTTACAAAGTTATTAAGGATTTTAGATTTGTGAGTTTTTCGTATGAAAAGTCGATTTTTGCTCAGAAATATGAGTGATCACAGATCGAGTTGTCTTTGTCGATTAAACGCTTATTCACAAAGTTATTAAGGATTATCGATTTTTGGTATGAAATATGAGTGATCACAGATCGAGCTGTCTTTGTCGATTAAACGCTTATTTACAAAGTTATTAAGGATTATCGATTTTTGGTATGAAATATGAGTGATCACAGATCGAGTTGTCTTTGTCGATTAAACGCTTATTTACAAAGTTATTAAGGATTTTAGATTTTTGAGTTTTTCATATGAAAAATCGATTTTTGGTCAGAAATATGAGTGATCACAGATAGAGCTGTTTTTTTCGATTAAACGCTTATATACAAAGTTATTAAGGATTTTAGATTTTTGAGTTTTTCATATGAAAAATCGATTTTTGGTCAGAAATATGAGTGATCACAGATCGAGCTGTTTTTGTCGATTAAACGCTTATTTAAAAAGTTATTAAGGATTTTAGATTTGTGAGTTTTTCGTATGAAAAATTGATTTTTGCTCAGAAATATGAGTGATCACAAATAGAGCTATTTTTGTCGATTAAACGTTTATTTACAAAGTTATTAAGGATTTTAGATTTTTAAATTTTTTCATATGAAAAATCGATTTTTGGTATAAAATATGAGTGATCACAGATCGAAAGTTATTAAGGATTTTAGATTATTGAGTTTTTCATATCAAAAATCGATTTTTGGAACGAAATATGGGTGATCACAGATCAAGCGGTTTTTGTCTATTAAACGCTTATTTACAAAGATATCAAGGATTTTAGATTTTTGAGTTTTTTCATATGAAAAATCGATTTTTGGTATAAAATATGAGTGATCACAGATCGAGCTGTTTTTGTCGATTAAACGCTTATTTACAAAGTTATTAAGGATTTAAGATTTTTGAGTTTTTCATATGAAAAATCGATTTTTGGGTGATCACAGATCGATCTGTTTTTGTCGATTAAACGCTTATTTACAAAGCTATTAAGGATTTTAGATTTTTAAATTTTTTCATATTAAAAATCGATTTTTGGAAATATTTATTGCCTTGACAAATAGTGTTTTGTATAATTTTTTATGAAATCAAATAATACTAAGTGCTTTCAACATCGAGAAACTGACAGTAACTCATCGAAATTTCTCCATCAGCAATTTCAAATCATCATATGGTATCAAAATTTTCACATTGTATTTTCGATTTATGAGAGATTTGCTTGCATTCGCCAACAGTCATTATATTTCATCTTAAACCATTAGTGACAAAATAATTTATTTCGATTTCTTTCAGCGATTATTATAATTATAATTAATATGTATTTTTAATTGTTTGTCCCCACCCAATAAAATAAACACAAAACTTGACATCACTATTTTAGTCTAATATACATCATCATTCACAATAACGACTCTACCTAAAAAACAACAACAAATTGACAAAACTGTCATCACAACTTTTATTAATTTTCACGATAAGACCGAATTTCTTGTATTTATACAAAAATTTAAGAAATACGTGGCGTTTTTAATAACTTTTGTTATAAATTAAAATGAATTAATAGCGGACAATTGCAGTATTAAACAAACATGGCATTTCTAGAATATTTACAACTGATACTCTTCATTGGTTCCGCTATATTTGCGGCGCTTTTAATATCGGTAAGTCGGATGACCACAAAAAAAAACACCGCCAGCTTTTTAAGCAACCGGCTGATTTTTGTGATGAATGTTTGGGTTATTTAGAAACAGATTTTATATTTAACTTTTATTTTAGCTATTTATAGTACAAAAGTCAATAACTGCACCTTTACCGGTTATAAAAAGGCGCAAACAGGAGAAAACCTTTTTAGATCCAAATATTTTGAAAAATTTCGAATTCCCCAGCATAGAAGATGAACCTACAGTTGATTTGAGTGTGATAGTACCAGCATACAATGAGGAACAGCGCAGTAAGTATTATTAAACGAATTACAAAGCTTGGTTAATTTTAGGGGTTGTGTAAAACATAAATTTCAATATGTAATTAATCATCATTAAGATAAGGAAGGTTTCCTTGAATTAGATTGTTAGACAACAAATTGAGATAAGCTTAATAATATTGTGTAGTTCTTATAGTTACTATAAAAAATCTCGTAATAATATTCTAAAATATCTTAGTGCCTGTCATGTTGGAAGAGTGCCTGGAATTTTTAGAGGAAAAAACAAAAGCTGGTAATTTCTCATACGAGGTAATTGTGGTCAGTGATGGCAGTTCGGATGGCACCGTTTCTGTAGCTCTTAAATACACGAAAAAATATACGGTCAATAAAGTGCGTGTATTGGAATTGATTGAAAATCGTGGCAAGGGAGGTGCCGTTAGATTGGTAAGTTTTGAGAAATAGTTCCTTAAAAATTATTGAATAATGATATAATTATTATAGGGTATGTTAAGTGCTCGTGGCCGTAATCTCTTATTCGCTGACGCAGATGGCGCTACCAAATTTTCCGACTATGATAAGTTGGCAGATATTTTACCCAGCATAGCTGGAGATTGGAAAGATGATGCTGTTGTAATTGGATCAAGAGCTCATTTAGAAAAGGACGCCATTGCGTCAAGAAGTGCTTTAAGGTAAATAAATAGAAAAGTGATACAAAATGCTGCGAATTTTAATAAATTCATATACTTTTTAATTTTTATTAGAACATTCCTTATGCACGGTTTCCATTTTCTAGTCTGGCTCTTTGCCGTGCGCAGTGTAAAAGATACACAGTGCGGATTTAAGCTCTTGACAAGATCAGCTGCTATAAAATTATTCAAAAGTTTGCATGTGGAAAGATGGTAAGTTTAACTTTCTAGTATTTATGAAGTAAATTTTTTGTATCAAAATTTTATCTTTCTCTAGGGCTTTTGATGTTGAGTTACTTTATTTAGTCGAACGTCTTAACATTCCAGTACGTGAAGTTGCCGTCAATTGGCAAGAGATTGAAGGTTCAAAACTAACACCTTTCTGGTCGTGGATACAAATGGGTGTCGATTTATTTTTAATATGGTTCCGTTATTTGGTTGGCGCTTGGCAAATCGATGTTAAACCCCATAAGCAATAATATTATTTCGTTGTATATACTCTTCTTTTTTCCTAAATTTTATGAGTTTTTATAAAGTTTTTACTTTTCTAAAAAGTATTTCGAAAGATTTTTTGATGTAAGCGCTAAAATGAATATTTAAGCTGAATAAGTCGTTTGCATAATTACTAAAAATAAAGTTTCCTTTTTTTAATTTCGAAATGTCCCTTTATCATAATGTTGCTAGGTTTCAATATTGCGCAAAACCGATTTTTTTCAATTAATGAAAACATTTTTGAAAACTAGTTTTGATAATTTCAGTTTTCAAAAACTTGATAAATTAAAATGTACTATGTTTTCTATTAACCCTTTGATGTCAAAATTAAAGATTTCGTGGATAAAAATGTTTTGAATACATTATATTGAATATAAACTGATATAAATTTCAAGTATCTATCACTTATGGTTTTACCGTTATTCGATGTTGCTTATAAGCAACTTCGAGCCATTGTGGTGCATTTTAAAACAAACAAATATTGATATTTCATGTTATTTTTATTAACTTTTAATATATTTCATGTGTGATATGAAACAAAACAATTTGTTTGTGGCTTGAAACATAAATGTACCTTACATTTTGATTTTGGAATACCTGTGTTGGATAACGCAATGACCGGCTTGATCAAGACGCAAGGATTTTGAAGGTTCAGATACGTATGATCGTTTTGTTGGCGACGATGAACTTTGTGATGAAACGTTTGAAATGTTAGATGCTGCTGGAGACGTTGGTGACGGTGAATCTGATTGTATGCTTGAAGGGATTGCCGATGAACGACCTCTTTTGCGTTGGTTTATTGGCGTAATATCAGATGCGTGTAGAAGATCGTTTGCTATCATCAATTGAAAATTAAACAATGACATATGTTTCTTTTTTCTGTCTTGTTCGAGGTATATTCATATACTTCTTTTGTTTACGACATCGGCGCTTGCATTCTGAAACTGGATTTTCACCTATCTGATCAACTGATGATTCAATTACTCTCTCCTAATTATAATTCTTCTTCTTCTTCACCTTCTGCATCATCAGAATTTTCCAATCGAAATCGATTATCTGTTTTATTATCTTCAACGCTATAAAAGAAAATCATTTTTGCACCGAATCATTACTTGCGATGATAAATGGATCCATGACAACCTCTTCAAACAGTCACCTCACACGAACACATACAATCCTTACCTGACTGACAAATTGACTTTACCCTGCTTAAAATTTGGTGGCATGAATTCAGTATATATAAAACTTACTTGGAACAATATTTGTGTAGATACCTACATAAGTTAAAGTCAATTTCGGGAGGACTAGGGGCTAGATATAATCGACCTATTTCAGCCAGTTTCAATAGGCTTCGTCCTTTGGACGAAAAAATCAAGATTTTATTTTTCGATATAGCTCGTTGACTAATCGGAGGAAATGTATATCGTCGACGTGAATCCGTGAATAAATTAGTGTATTATTTGACCAATCGCTCTGAATACATGTCCAAGACCAGCAAGCCACTTTTAAGGTTTAATGACGCTAAAGTTAATGTAAATTACCTGGGTACCGTAGTCAAGTATAACTTTCGATTTGGTGAAATTCTTTGGAGATGTGAAATGTATTTTCTATAAACAATGCCTTGGCGGGACAATTGCAAAATATTGAGAAACTATGCAATTTCGCATAGCCACTAAAAAAGATGATCAGCTATTATTATTTAATTACCTTTTTTATTAAATAATATTCCTTACTTTATTTATGTACGCATGAGAAAATTTTGATTGTTAAATCTGATTATATGCACAAATATCTTATCTCCTGATTTGTTCTTTATATCTTTGCAAATATTCGAGTTATTAATTAGATTGATATTTTTTTAGAATTTTTAATACCACTTTTCCTAATGTGAATACAAATAAAAATTCGAACTTCTGCCTTCTAAATTGTGTCGAGGAAATTTGCAAATTTTTTTAAAAATCCAAAATTGGCGTTTCTCGCTGCTTTTTTTGAGTTTCACAAACCAAATTCTGTCGCAGAAAACACCTTCAAACCGTCGAACAACGAGTCATGTGTAATCCTTACGTGTTCGACGAGTAAAAAATCCCTGCTTAATAGTGTTTGTCAAACACGCATGTAATTTAGATAGGCGTGTTTGACGAGTTTGTTTGACAAACATGAAGCATGTTCGTTGCCGTTCCAATCGTTTCCAGTCATGGAAAGTCTCAAAAACAAATACAAAATACAACTCTGTACGAATAGTTTTCCAAAACATTATGACAGAAAGTCCGGCATCACTGCAAATAGCCAGACTGAAAATTTGAACTTGGTAGCACAGATTTATTATTCTGTAAATTCTGTTTGTCTGGCAACACGTTCTGCAAAAAAGAGTAAATATTTATTTTCTGCACAATTTAGTACTTTACTCTCTCGATTGAGTGAAAAAAAAGTTTGTTAACCAGAGTTTGTTTTCTTGTCGGGGGCAATAGTGTTTCAATAAAGAGTTTTGCAGTTTTTTGCTAAATAATCATTTAAATAACTCAATAAAAATACGAAATATATAAAGAAATATATTAAACAAATTATAATTAATAATAAATAAAAGAAATTTAATAAAAACTAATACAAACTCAGTGATTTTTTATAAAAACCAAAACTAACTATAGCAACAAGTGGTTTCGTATGCATTTTCGGCATTTTGGTGCGTTTTTTGTTCTTGCTTTTTATTTTCTACAACAATACAAAAAAATTCCTGTAGGGAATACAACAACAACATTAATCACAAAACAAAAAAGCAAGAAGATAAAACAAGAATCCAATCAGAGTTTTAGTTGTTGCTATTGAATTGAGTGTGTATTAAAAAAAAACAAGTAAGAAATAAAAGAAATACAAAATATTCCAAGAATTAAAGGAATAATAATGAAATAAAACATATTTGTAACTAGAATTGAATCAATATAAAAAATTAATGGATTAGTTAACTAAAAACCTTTAAAGTGTAATAATTAAGTGTAATTGAGCAAATATTTATTTGAAAGAAATTGAAAGTGCCATTTATTATTGTTTATTTGTTTTGTTGTACTTGAGATTATTGTTTTTGTTAAACCACAAGAGCAATAACAACAACAACAACTCACTCTTGCTGTGTACATCATCTAGTGTTTGTTGTTATTATGTTTTTAAAAAAAACTGCTCGCGCCTTAATTAGTTGTTTTTCATCATTATTGTTGTTTCACTAAAGAGCCGCTTTGAAATTTTGTATGAAGATTAACTTATAAATAAAATAACTTAATTAAACTCGCCGAAAATATACAAAAAAAACATAACGTGCCATCATTTAAGCCACACTTAACAAGACATCTTTCGAGGTAAGTAAGAAAACTTGGTTATTTGTTTTATCTTTAACATGGTCGCTTTTTAAAGGGCTTTTAAGTGTTAAATTTAAGATTAACAACTTATTTTGGTTAGTAAGTTCCAATTGGAGTGAGTCATATTTGTATTTTATTTTTATTTTTGCTAATTTAGCATTTTTGTTTATTTGTATGACCATCTTTGGTTCCTCCATCATAAAACTATCAACTTATACCATTTTTGTAAATATTTGTGGTGTCTTTAAATTCCATCATTATTCAAATTAAGCTTCGATTTAACTTTTTGTGTAGATCATTTAAATGACCTTGAGAGTTCAAAAGCATTTTTTATGGAAGAGCCTTTCAAGATAAACAGTGGTTGACAATACAATGGAAACATTTGCAAATATTTCATATAAAAAATATTACAAAGTAATTTGTATTTTTATACCCTTCACCTTCGTGAGAAGGGTATATATAAGTTTGTCATTCCGTTTGTAATTTCTACATTTTTCATTTCCGACCCTCTAAAGTATATAAATTCTGGGTCCTTATAGACAGCGGTGTCGATTAAGCCATGTCCGTCTATCTGTTTGTTGAAATCTATTTTCTGATGACCCCAGATATCCTCGGGATCCAAATCTTTAATAATTCTGTCATACATACTTTAGAGAAGTTTGCTATTTGAAATCAGCAAAATCGGTCCACAAATGGCTGAGATATGAGGAAAAAACCAGGACAACTTCTATTTTTGACCTACAGTGGTGGCCAGGTAATTAAGACAAAAATTGTCTGCTAAATTCCATGTGATTGTGAATTATTTTTTAAAACATTTCCACAAATATGTACAGTGTCGGTCAAAATAATAGCACCACAGAACCTTAAATCAATTAACATGGTATTTAGTAATTTTAATTAAATATAATATACTAGCTGACCCGGTGCGCTTCGCCACCCCAATTAGAAGAGTGAAATAGTACTATTAAGTCGCCCTTTGTGAATCTGATTGTAAATTTTTCTAATTTCATATTTCTAAAGTCACCTTTTGTGAATTCAAATTCATTCAGAATCATGTGTGCCTAATTTTAAAATTTTAGGTTTATTATTATAAAATAGTACCATTGCAAAAAGTACCATTGCAATAAACAAATAGTACCATTATCACTTTTGAATTCGCACTGACTAAACCATAACCCGTCAAGTTTGAAATTTTAATTTGTATATACATATATAACAATTAATATTTAAAAATTATCACAAAACCGAAAAAAAAACGAAACCGCGGTTTTGAAATTCTTCGGTTTTTTGGAAACTCTAGGTCCGTTATTATAGTAAATTCAAAAAAGTACCTATGAGAACAAAGAAAAAGTACCAAGAAGTATGGCCTTGAATTTTCACTCACTTGGGACCATAGACGCCTAATTTCATACTTCTATGTCCATTATTGCAGAAAATTCAAAAAGTACCATTAGAATATATAAAAAGTACCACAAAGCCCCCACTTGTGGTTTCCCACTCACTTCCATATAAGCTTAATTTCATGGTTTTAGGTTAATTGGTGAAGAAATTACAAAAAGTCGAATAAAGAAAAAGTACCAAAAAGTCTATCTCTAGAATTCTCACTCACTTAGGACCATATATGCTAAATATCATGTTTCTAAGTTCATTGTTATAGAAAATTCAAAAAAGTACGATTATAATAAAAAAAGTACAATGAAGTATCCACTTGAATTTTCCATTAAAAAAAAGTACCTATAGATCAGTTCTCACATTTTGGTACCTAAATATTGTACCCTATCAGCTAACTTTAATGTCGATAAGTGAAATAATTTAAAATATTAAAACAAGTACCATTAGGAGAAAAGTACCAATTTCCCTTTTCTTCCTTGAAACAATCAAGTTCGAACTTTAAAAATATTCCATTTTGGCAAAATTGTTTATGCTACAGACATGTCTCAAAATATTAAAATCTGTGTTAATGTGCCCAAGAAAAAATATGTTTTAAAAAAAGTACCAAACTGTTTACCCGGATTTGGCCCAATATACACCTTGGCACTCGAGTTCCAAATAACACCCTGTTAGTTAATTTTTGTACGAATCCAGGAACCAATGTTAAAAAAGTTATCAAAATCGGCTTAATAATTTGCAATAAAATGTATTTTCCCGATTTTATCCCCTTTTTGGTACCTTTTTTATCCCCATTGCTTTGGTAAAATTTAATTCAAATAAATTTCTGTATCGTGGTGGGAGCTCATAATAAAATATTCGTATGTCTATGTCAAATTATAGAAAAACATATTTTATGAAAAAGTACCAAAAATAAACACAATTTTTATCCCTTAAGGGTTCGAATTTCCAAAAAGTACCAAACTTATATTTTTTATCTTTTGTTAATTAAAGAATACGATTTAAAATTTGTTTCTATGTTTATTGGTTTAAAATATACATAGGGTGCAAAAAAGTACCAAAATACAGTTTTTACCCGTTTTCTCCCCTAAAAGTTTCGAATTTCCAAAAAGTACGAAACACCTGTCAGCTTATTTTTTAAATGGAGTAACATGCTATTTTAAGTTTTTTTGTATCTTTATTAGTTTTGAAGATATAAGGTTACCGAATTTACCCGTTTTTACACTTTTTTACCCCCTAAACGTTCGAATTTCCAAAAATTCCTTCTTATCGGATAGTTTTGGGGAGGGAGGAACCCACAGTTAAAATTTCGTGATTCTAGCTTCAGCCGTTTGGGCTGTGCGATGATGAATCAGTCAGTCAGTCAGTCAGTAACGTTACTCTTTTATATACCTATATAGAAGATCATTAATCAATCTCTATTTCTTCTATGAGTAAAGTTTTCTTTAAGAAATATTAAGGCCCTAATTTTGTAAATCAGGTCACCAAAGTGATATTTATATGGAAAAGAAAAACAAAATTTCAAAAATTTTAAAAATTTGTTTTTGTTTTATATACAAAATTTTCAAATTATGAAAGGCAAACCAACGCATGAATTTTGGTGCGTTTGTTCTGTTAAGAATTTGTATATAAAAAAAAACAAATTTTTAAAATTTTTGAAATTTTGTTTTTCTTTTCCATATAAATATCACTTTGTGACGTGATTTACAAAATTACGGCCTAACTTTTCAATCGACTATATGGTATTTTTTGAAAAATAAGCAGATCGTTATATTTGAATTCAAGTACAATTTCGTAACAATATTCATGTTTTCGTTTTAAAAAATCGCCATAAAATTATAATTTGAATCTATTTATATCGAAATGAATAAAATTAAAAACAAAAAAAAAAAAATTTTACTCTTAAATTTTTTAGTAACAAAAAAGTGGTATATGTGAGCTCTAGTTTAAAAAAATAATGATTTCTGAACATAGAAATTAGCTTAATTCAGAATAAAAGAAATGGTTTTAAAAAACATTGCGTTGAAATAAAAATATAAATTTTAGGTTTCGAAACCGCTTATCTCTTTTAATCATAACACTCTTGGCCCACCGTTTCGAAAATCAGGCATTTATGTTCTGCACGGTGGTCAAAAGTGACGACTAGTTTTGAACAACATTTAAATTATTCAAATCTTAGAAAAGTTTCACCAATAAAAATATAACATCCTCTATTAAATGTAAAATTTCCGAAGTCGCATTACCACTTTTCAGCATTCAAGTACCAAAACAGTTTTTGGTCAAATAATTAAACAAATTATATTGTTTAATATCAGATTTCTATAGAATGTCCTCCGAATCCAATTTCAACCATAATTTAAGATAATATATTCATCTTATCTTACAAACACACAGATTTTAAAATTATATATAACATTCGAAGATTATATTGAGTATGTGGAATAAATAATTCAATCTTATATGATCAAATGCTTGATAAAATCATACTCAGATATAAATCAAAGAAATTATGACCATAGGAATGATCTATGGAATGATAAACTGATATAAATTTGGGTTTCAAGCTAAAAGGTCAATGTCGTGGCACTGAATGCGATATCCCCAAACACAATTTTATTAAAAATAGATGGCCAAAAGTCAAAAAAAGTGTAAAAGGAAACCAAAAATATTTAAGAATTTATTTTGGGGAATGAAAAAATATATTTGGCATACAAGTTCGATACAAAATTTTCAAAATTTTAGAATCTTTATGGGTAGGAGGTGGTCGGTCTCTTTTTTGCCAAAAAAGACAGCAATATTTTACTTCTAATAATAACGTGTTAAGAACATAATAATTGTTACTAAATTAAATTTTGTTGTGGTTAATTTTTGTTTATTTTAATCGATTTCTATCTTGGTGCTATTTATACCCTACACCACCATAGTGGAGAGGGTATAATGCATTTGTGCAGATATTTGTAACGCCCAAAAATATTAGTCTAACACCCACCTTAAAGTATACCGATCGACTTAGAATCACTTTCTGAGTCGATTAAATGATGTCCGTCCGTCTGGCTGGCTGGCTAGCTGGTTGTCTGTCCATGTAAACCTTGTACGCAAAGTACAGGTCGCAATTTTGAAGTTATTTCGATCCAGGGAAACCAAAATATGCAAATGCATGTTTTTTCTGTTGAGTCTAATGACCACATGGATAAGATATTTACACGTTTCAGAAATATTTAAGAATTTTGGCATCGATTTGTTAGTGCATATTTTACCCTTAAAAGCATATTTTTGCATATATTTGTTTTAAGAGCGTATTTATGTCATATTTTTGCGTTTTTAGAGCATATTTTGACTTTATCAAAAACAAATTTTGTCTTACTTATTTTTCGCTGTTGTGTTACAGCTTTGTTTAAAATTCAAAATTAAAAAATAGATGGCTTTTTACCAAAAAAAAAAATTTTAAAATCAAAAATTTTTTTAATAAAAAAAATTTTAAAATAAAAAAAACAATTCCAAATTTTTTTTTCAAAAAATGAAAAAACTGAATAAAAATTTTTGTTCAGCTAAAAATATTTCAATTTTTTATTTTGAAGTATAATTTGGTGAAGGGTATATAAGATTCGGCACCGAATATAGCTCTCTTATTTGTTTTATTTGCCATCTAAATATCAAACTTTAGTTCTAATTCAAACTTAACCGTTCTAAGTGTTAAAGAAATATTGTCTTTTAAATTTGCTCCTATAACATCAGTTAATGTCGAAAAACATTTTCTATGTATAAATATGTTTTCAGATCCAATAGACAACGATTTTTATTTGAAAATTTAAGTCAATATTTTGTAATTTATTGCAATAATAACCTTAATTGAAGAAGTGACTTTATATTTATATAAAATATCATCAAAAAATACCTCTCGAGGCCTTTTCATACCTTAACCCTCTAACCGGCCAATTTTATTTCGAGGTAAAATAATATACCAGGTTATTGTTTGAAAAAAAAAAGAAATACGTTGGAATAAAAACAAACAAAAGACAAGTGCACGTTCTTCTTTATCACAATAAGTAAATTGTGATAAACGTATACACGTATTTACCGTTATAACGGGAAAAAATAACCAAATAAAGTAGCATTTCATACATTTAATACCCGCCTAAAGGCAGCCTTGCCGGTTAGAGGGTTAAGTTCCTATAGTTTTTATGTTGTATTTAGTTTTTGTTATACTTGTTTTAGTTCATGTTATTTTTGTTTATTTTATGTTACTTTACCTTTTTAGAAATAAATTGTATTGATTCTTTTAAATAAAAGTATATTTTTTGGTTAAAAATTATATAAAAGTTTGTTTTTTTAAAAGCATATTTTTTAAATTTTAAGATCATATTTTAAAGTTTTTACTGCATATTTAAAGGGCTAAAAACGCTTTTTTTAGAGCATATTTCCGGTTTCCCTGTTTCGATCAAATTTGGTGCATATAATTTTTACGGCCCAAGGACGGAGCCTATTGAAATTGGCTGAAATCGGTCCATTATTTCACCTAGCCCCGATACAATGTCCTCCCGAAATTGGACTTTATCGGTCACAAATTCCGCTACAAATAAGTTTTATATATACCAAATTCATGTCACCAAATTTTGTCACGATCGGTCCATGGTTCCCATATAGACACGCTTGTTTTTGATCTTTTGCTTGGTGTAGGGTATTATATGCTCGGGCTTGATCGATCTACACAACTTGTACAGTACACTGAAAGGCATTTAATTTATCTTTACTTAACGATGCTTCAAATTAGACTGACTGGTTGATGTTCTCACGGCCACCTTATATACACTGCATTACCATTCAGATTTTTCCAGTACCATCTATTGATGCTTCTTGAACGTTCTATTTCTACAATGATCAACTCAACACCATAATACCCTCCTCGCTATGGTGGTGTAGGGTATAATGCAGAATAAAGAATGTTTAAAATAACTCTTCCAGTTATGGAGTATTGCTAATAACTATTCCTTTAACATAGATTTACAAATACTGATAGTTAGGGGAATCTCTCAGATGATATTCACCTTTAGAGTCTGAGCTTTATACTATACAATTTTCTTCTAATGATCATGAGTAATCTTTGGGTTATCATTAAGTTAAGATCAGACTTTTGTATAGATCTTCAATAATCCAGGCTGCAATATACTTTATTCCAAAAATAATTAAACGTGCAAATACTGACAAGGCTTTCAACTTAATTTTTCCCTTTTTATTATAACAGCTGCACTTTTCAAAGTCTTTGTTATCGTCTACAGAAATACTTATTGAAAATAAATAATCATCTGTTGTATTTTTGTTCAAATCTAATGTATAATAATGTTGTATTCACAAGAAAACTGTATTGAAATTAATGTTGAAAAAGCATTATTGTTTATATTAAAGTGAAATGTGTTTTTCTTATCAATAAACAAATGAAACAAAAAACTTAAATTCCTGTACACTCGTTTAAGTATTTATGGGCGATAACGTAATATTAAGCGTTTGTTATTCAAACCCTTTTCACATGGACACTACAAACAATTTCAACTGCTAACAAAAGTAAATAATAATAATAAGCAAACTGAATTCAATAGGCGGTGAAACCTTTTATCATTATAAAGAGATGGACAACGGCAGTTGAGTTGCCCAGAATATTAAAACAAATGTCTATGACTTTCAAATATAACAAGTTTTTTCTCTTGGTGTAGCTTGACATTTCCTTATCAAGGCTTAAACATGTAGTATTAACTGTGTAGACATTTCATATTTACAATAAATAACTTTATGAATAATTTGTGCATTTATTCAAGTTTATTGTGATCCACTATTTACTTATTTATTTATATTTTATTTGTTTAATTATAAACAAACATTAAACGATTACTCGCACTTTATAATATTCATGTTTGTTTGTTTGTTTTTTTTTGGTGACTGATAAGTGCCCAAGTATTCATATTATTTGATTTATGGCTTTTATATGGTATTAAAGCTGCTTCAAATTATTTAGAGAAGCCCTCTACGCCTCACACTACTCCAGCTAAAATGCTGCACTGTTTTGTAGTGAAAACAGCGATGCTAATGACGCATGGAATCACACAAAAAAGTAAAAACTATCGCCATTAAATGATGGGGTAATGAACGCTGAATAAAACGATTTATACTGAAAATCAACAAAAATTAAAACAAAATTATAGGCGTGAATAGCAGCAGAGGGGCAGACCATTACATATGATTTTACATAGAATATTTCTTTATTATTATTTTATTTTTTTTTGTTTTGTTTATGGGTATATTAAATTTCATGACATGTAACGCATATTGATTAGCAAAATCCACATTCTACTACTACGCGTGTTTTATGCGGGGACATGGCCAGAAATTAATGATAAGAAAACAAAATAGAATTAAAAAACAAACCCAGCGGCATTTTGCGAAGATGGAAGGTAGCAAGAAACTTTAATTCGATTTGTTTCTTGTTTTTTTTAATTTAATTTGCAAACCTTGCATATTATTATTAAGTGTGTTATTTAACGAGATACTTGGTCAGCTCTCTCGAAATGACAGATTCGTAGAGAGACAGGTTTTATTATTAAGCAAAAGGATAAAAGTCTCATGTTTGTTGCTGGAGATATTGAGAGGACTCACAATATTAGCATACCCTACTACAAATGATTCCCACGACAATTGAATCTACCCTCCGGATCGACCTCGAGCTATACTCGGCGAAAGATTTTCAACTCAGCGACAGATGTATCAACCGAACGTTTATTCCCCAGCAATGAACTCTCGGCAATAGTGGAACTGTTGCAACAACAGCTAATGATAACTATACTTATTTATATATCGTAATCTTACCTGCAAAATAGATGTGAAAAAATTTTGCACACTTTCTTAAAAAATCCAACATATAGTGGTTGTAAAATTCCAAAACTTCATAAAATTCATAAATCTACAGTATATAGTAATATAAAACGTTACAAGACCACAGGATGTATAAGCAGGAAACCAAAACAAGTGAAAAAGTTATGTCAAGAATCCACCTTAAAGAAGAATATAATAATTTTAATTAAAAATAATCCTGGAATGTCCGACCCAGATCGAGCTAAAAAATGTAATAAATGTAGATGTACCATTTAGCGTATAAGTGTAATCTGTTGAATAAAGACCTAAAGAGTGATCAGGTTCCCAAACCGCACAGAAAAACAGGAGTCTGCTGCCTAAAAACGTGCTCGTCTATTATACATCAAAGTTTTATCAATGTTTAAAGGCTGCATAATGATGAATGATGAAACATACGTAAAATGTGATTTTAAACAGTTACCTGGAAATAAATTTTATATTGAAATGAAGCGTGGAAGCGGCTATAAATACAAGTACACCAAATTGGATAAATTTGGGAAAAAATTATGGTATGTCAAGCGATATGCAGTTGTGGTTTGAAGACTGCTGCATTTGTGACATCATCAACAATGACGTAAGAATTATACCTCAATGAATCTCTACAAAAAAGAATATTACAACTTATTAAACGGCACAAATACTTAGTAAAATTTTGGACTGATCTTGCGTCATGCCACAATTCAAATCTTGCCATGAAGTGGTACAAAGACAATGAGGTGAATTTAATACCGAAATTTATGAATCCTCCTAATTGTCGACAATTTCGTCCTATTGAAAAATATTGGGCAAATGTTAAAAATAAATTAAAGGAGATGTGCAAAAATTAATGGGAAGTATTAAGAGACATGCACGTTCTTTCGATCGTAATAACAAAAAATTTATTTTATTTCTTATTTTTCATAAATTTAAATAAATTTCCTTTAATTTAATATATTATTTATACAAATCCGTCTTTTCTTTTAAACGTTATAGCTATTTTCATGCGTTCATATTTTAAGTGGGCCATTCTTTAGCCTATTTGACCATTTGAGAGGCTTATTCGTAATCTATTAAATTATTGTAACAATACATTCTGCAATACTGAATCTACTAAATTCGAAGTCATCTCAAAGGATCACAGGCAAATTTCAATGGCTTTCAAATGATCGCTAAAAAATGTATTGACTTAAAAATGCAGAGTTTTTTTAAAGCTTTTATTTTGAAACATTTATACATTACAAATTTATTCAAAGTATTGGCCATTGTAAGCTATGACCCAACTTTCTGGCAAGATATGGATTCCGATCCAAAAGACCTGCTCATCTTTTGAGGCCAAAAACGAATTAATCTAATTTTGGATACTCTGTTCCAAAATGAAGCGTATCCCAGAGAGAGAACGTTCTAGATCGATCGAAACAAATAGTAGTCGGACGGGGCAAGGTCTAGACTGTAAAGCGGGTAAGTCAAATCTTCCCAACTACTTCATTCTAAATACTTTTTAACAGGCATGGCAACATGTTGCTGAACATTGTCATGATGAAATATTACGGCTTCAGATCTGGCCGCATATTTCGGCCAATGATCGCTTCAAATGAATCAGTTGCGTTCGGTACAGGTTCCCTGTGATTGTCTGGTCAGATTTCAGCAGCTCGTATTAGATAGGACCTTTTTGCTCCCACCAAATACAGAGAATTACCATAGCGCCATGGATATTTGGCTGGGCTTCACATACAATCTCTTACGCTTCAGGTTATCGTAATGGATCCATTTTTCATCGCAAGTAAAACTAAAAATTATTATTTTTTACAGCGTTCAAGCATCAATTCGTAAGGTACCCAATTTCTCTGCTATTGGATGAATGCTGCTGTTCGCAAACCTTTTGAAATTGCTGCTTGAGTAGCGCGCAATGATTTTGCATGATCTTGTTGAGTTTGACAAAATTTTCATGAAGTAATGATCATCCAATTCTTGGTCTTCAAACATTTATGGCTGACCCGGGCAATCTTTGTCTTCCATGTCAAAATCAACACTTCTGAACCGCATAAATCATCTCTCGCATGTTGAAACCGATGAAACACATTCACCATAAGCTTCGGTGAGCAATCGGCGTGATTCAGCGGTGCTTTCAAGTCACCTCCACGAGTGATCTTCCTGTAAACACATGTCTTCCATGTCAATTTCAGTCAATTCGGAACAATACAAAAATTTAAGAATCATCTGTTGAGCTGTCGGTGATGGACACAACATTGTAACTTTTGATTGATGCATTGCCACTTGGTGAAAATCAGTCGTGTAATTTGCCATTAGGATTTGGCATCAGTAAATGAGTAATAAACAACAGATTTAACCGATGCAACATGACAGACTGTAAACAACTTGACCTAATTAGAAAGAAACCTTCATAAAAGTTAGAGTCAAAATATACCCGAGAAGCATTCAAATGGAATCCTCAAGTTAGTTGGCATCCTGAAGCTTCCGCAAAGACCTGAAGAAGAACCATTGACGATAAGCTGCATTCTGTAAATTATAATTGGAGTGCCATCGTGAAGCCAATAACAGATGGATTTAGTATTTAGTTTATCTCAGAAATAAACTGACTCAACTATTATAGGATATTATGCAGAAATATTCGTATTTGCATTTACCTTTAATGCCGAGATTCCTTAAATAAAATGGTGTAAATTCATATGAATATGCCAAATAATGGCGCAATATCCCATGATAATGAAATCGATCAATTAAATATAAAAGATGAATCAGACTAAATAAGTCTGTTTACTCGACGCAAGGATATCATTGCCAAAAAGCTACATATTTATTGACAAACATTTCAACTTCTAATGTATTTTGTTTTTAGTTTTTTGATATTGTGCTCTTTCACTACATTGCCAGGCCAAGTACTCTACATTGTGAATACCGCTCCTTTGTGTTCTATATACTTTGTCCAACGTTTCTCCAATTTGTTTATCCCTTTCAAAAAATAAGATTTGGCGAGGTCATCAAAATAGGTATTTGTTTGTGAGATAATTTCATCGTTGGAGTCAAATCTCTTTCTGCCGAAGCATTTCTTCAGGTTTGGAAATAAGAAATAGTCGCTAGGTGTTAAATCCGCAGAATAGGGCGGATGAGGGAGCAATTCGTAGCATAATTCATGGATTTTTGCCATGGAAACTGCACAGAATAGGGCGGATGAGAGATTCTGAGCAAATACGGTAGACATCTTACCGGAAAGCCTTCTCATACCCAAGTGATCATTCAAAATTGAAACCACTGAGCCATGTGAAATGCCTATGACTTCCACATTCTCTTGCACTTTGAATCTCCGGTCAGCCAACACCAAATCATGATTTTTTTTCAATTGCTTCGGTTGTAGAGACCTCAACGGGGCGTCCAGAACATGTGGCATCTTCCGTTCTTGTACGGCCACAACGAAATGCAGTAAACCACTTTTTCACCATTGAAATTGATGGTGCAGAGTTCCCATAGTATTTAATAAACTTAGACTGGGTTTGAGTGAGGATTTGTTTCAGTAAAAAATAATGCTTAATGATATTTTCTCCTCAAGTTACGTGGTAGTCTGCTATCAATGGCTGTCAAACACAAACTAAATCTGTCAGTTTGACAGGAGTCAACTGACATATGTAGTGTTGACAGGAGCAGAATCTTAAGAATCGGCAGTATCGTAATCTAGATCACCGATATTCTCCAGCCCATAGGACTCTATCATCTTTTGGATTGGATTGGAAACCAACTCGTTCATTACAACGATTGCCTGGTTTACCAATGTTTTGCGGGTTGGAAGACAGATGTCGCCCATTTAAATATTAAGTCTATCCTCAAAGCTCTTAGAAAGTAATAAGCCATTTTCAATTACACATAAATTTGTTGCTGGGATTAAAGTAATTTTGCAATGATTTATGTAAATAAGTATCTACATTATAAACATAAAAACTGTCAATTATAAATATGAATTAGACATCTAAGTCATTTGAAATTCTTAACTTGTTGCCAATTAAATTTCCATATAGTGCCAAGTTTTGTTGAATTCCGTGTTCCTAGTTGTATTGAAATTAAATACATTGGAATATCCCTATACCGTTAATGCCACTAAAACAACAGTTTATAAAGAAATGCATAAAAAAAACCAGACATCCATTGTATTCAACCCATAATGAGTGGTTTTATGTAGAAAACTTTATGATTATAAAGGAGTTATGATTCCCAGGAGTCTTCTGTTTTAATAGAAAATATATAAAAATTCTGCTCAAGTCTAAGAATAAATTGGTAAATTTCAGGATAAATCTTTATTATATCAAGCGCCTTCCCATTCAGCATTTGGAAGATTGTTGGGTGACTAATCACCAAACTGAGTCTTTTTCGACTGATTAATAAGTTGCACGCTTAAAAAATGATTACCATTAATGATTAAAAAGAGATTCGACTTAAAAATTACTCAAAAAATGTTCAAAAGTGAGTGGAAATTGATCAGAAAGGACTAATTTAGATGAGTCGCGGATAGCTTACCATTTTCTCTCGACAAAAGTTTCATTTATGATCAGAAAATTAAAGCATAGTATTAAAAATTACTCGAATTTGATTAAAATGTTCAAAAAATTATGGCTGGGCTTATAGGAACGAATAATGAAGAACATCTAGGATGTCCAACTGACTTCATGAAGTGTGAACAAGTCAAGTGAATTGTTTTGAATAACCAAAATGTTGACGTTGAAATTGTTGAAGTTTGAGAGATATCGAGCCCTTAGCGTCAAATTATCGTAAGCGACAAAACACAAATTTTTATTATTTTGAAATTTATACATAGAATTAACAATGTTTTGATGAGATTTATTATAATTTCGTTCAAGCTATTTACCGGCAGCATAAAAATTATTCAGCCCAATTATGAATAAAAATTCCCCGAGAGTTTTTTCCCTTTTCCCATTTTTCCTATTCAAATTCAATGGGAAAAAACTCCCGGGGAATTTTTTATTCATAATTGGGCTGTATAATTTTTATGCTGCCGGTAAATAGCTTGAACGAAATTATAATAAATCTCATCAAAACATTGTTAATTCTATGTATAAATTTCAAAATAATAAAAAAAAAAAATAATAAAAATTTGTGTTTTGTCGCTTACGATAATTTGACGCTAAGGGCTGGATATATCTCAAACGTCAACAATTTTAACGTCAACATTTTGGTTATTCAAAAAAATTCACTTAACTTGTTCACACTTCATGCATTTTAAATTTATTATCGTGAATCCCGCAATTCCTAAAAAAGTTTTGAAAAATCCCAAAAATGAGATTTTTTTAGTTTTTTGTCTATCATACCCATACCAGTGTCGGGGTTATCGGAATCCTTTACAAAATAATTAAGAACATATTGGGACATCTAAAATGGGTTTTTTTAATTTGATATCGACCATTCGATTTGAGAATTTTTGCCCTAAAGTTGAATTTTACATAAAAAGTAGGCGTTTTTTGGGTGGACCTGGTCCTCTCGGTATAAAAAATTTTAAAATGTTTTTCATTGCAAATATTTGATGTAATGTTAGCTTTTCAAAAAGTATAAATGCCTTATACATCTTCTTAGAAAATTTTTAAATAATTTAAAAAGAAAAAAAGTACTTTTTCCCAAAAAAGTATCGAAAAATCGCTGTTTTAAATTCAAATGCATAAAACTTTGAACTAGGTCAGTATTTTTAAAGAATTTTCTTTTTATTTGACACTTACATTGCTTGTTAGTCCAACAAAGGAAAAGTGGAGAAAATCTGGAAATATTTGGATCCGCTGTTATCAAAAAAACTGGAGTAGAGTGGTTTAAAATGTGAAAATTTAATTTTCAAATGCGAATATCTCCTAAGCTATATGAAATAATTGATAGGTACGACGAGGAGATTCTACATGTGTAATTTTTTTGAAATCAGAACATAAACGAAGAAATACGATCGTTTTTAAAATTTAACATACCCGAAGTGTGCTACTTTGAGGACCCCTCTCCGCGCTCCTGGTTGGCCCATGTGGTCCATATTCAAAATTTAAAAATGAAAATACTTGCTTTTTGCGCATGTGAAATTTCATTCAAACCGGACTAAACATTCCATAAAATTTTAATTTCTGAAAAAAATTTTTTTTTAGAAAATGTCGCTTACGATAATTTGGCGCTAAGGGCTCGATATACAAAAGAAAGCTTGTAAATAAAGCAGCTTACATTGGATGGATGCAACGCTTTTTTTTTAACAATTTAGCAAAAACATAAACGTGTTTGTGCATGATTTAAAATGAGCTTTATTTTCTGATTTCTAACAATTTATGACTTGGTTTTTATTGATTGGCTGGAATGCCATAGATAAATACACATAGATGGGAAACTCTCCTGTCAAAGACCTAACTCAGTTGTCAAAAACCTAAGTAGTGAAATAGAAATATGTGAAAACAAAAACAACACTTGTAAGTGTAATTATTCTGAGTAATTTGTTGTTAGTTTTTTGTTTGTGGTTGCCGCTCTATGTGTTTTTCTCTATGATTCCAGCGACTCAGAAAATCTTTCAAAATTAATATGTTCTACTTTATTTTATTTGCATTAATATTGTACAATTTCTAACATAAGACAAACATGCTTGGTTGTATATAAAAAATTTGCATAAATATTTTTCTAAATTGCGAAATTTTATGCCAACCACAAATCATTTTAAATTTATTTAAATTTAAGATTCTCTCACGTGCATACGAAATTCTAAGAATTCAATAATTTTTTTTTCATCAAATATAACATTATTTATACAGATTAATTTAATTAATTTTTTTCTTGCAACATTTCACTTTTTTTAATGAATGAAATAAATCGCTGAAATAATTTCAACTAGATTTTTATCAATTCTTTTTCAGCTTTTGTGATTATGTATTTTAGCGACTACACAATCACAGTTTCAAACCGGTTAAATGAATTTTATCTTAATCTTTTGTTTATAGTTCATTATTTTGACTACTTTTATTTTTTTGTGTAAATTCGTGTTACTGCAAAAAAGGTTATAATAGCCTGGCTTAAACATTTTGAATATGGATAAAAATACTTAAAAAAAAACAGATACAATTTAAGACAGAAGACAAAAACAATAAGTGGAAAAAAATTTAAACACTGCCATAGAACTGGCTCGCGCTTAAAACCAGTTATAAATTAAAAGGAAAAAACAAAACGAAATGAAACGTCAAATTGCAGTTGACTACAGTTTATTTAAATGAAAAGGTATGTTGACGAATGTTCTGCTTTTGGAATGCCCTACACAAAGGAGGTACAAAGTAGTTGGAATGTTGTTTGCTGAAAGTTTCTGAAAAATGGAAATTTTATATTGAAATCTTACGTTCTTAGGTTTCCACAAACTACAATTAGCCCGTGACTTTCTTAATGAAACACAGTTCTTTGGATAAAAAATCATTTTATTTTTCATCACAGTCTCCTTTGAGTTTTATAGGCTTTATCCAAAGTTTCTTCAATTTTGTTATCCCTTTCAAAAAATAAGATTTGTCGAGGTCAAAAAAATAGTCATTTGATGATCGAATTTCCCCGAGAATCCCACTGTTTTGACTGCTCTTTGGTCTCCAGTGTGTTGTGGTG